>NW_013668325.1:163517-171469 GCF_000517525.1 Limulus polyphemus
TGGTGATGACTAGCTGCCTTCCCTCTAGTCTTACACTGCTAAATTAGGGACGGCTAGCGCAGATAGCCCTCGTGTAGCTTTGCGCGAAATTCAAAACAAACAAACCACTATAGAGGTGGGTGTAAGGCTGAATTGATCGCTTGAGATTCAATCTGTGTCATGAAAATGTTGGTTAGAATTGGGGACACAGGATTGCCCATACTTAAAACATTTATTTGTATGTACTTTTGGTTGTTGAACATGAAGTTGGTTTTGGTGGTAGTGAATTCTAGAAGAGTTGTATTAATGGGTTGGGGTCTTTGATATAAAGTTCTAAAGCTATCTTGCAGGCTTCAGTAGTTGGGAATTCAGTGAAAATGGAGATTTAAGGCTTTATGGTTTAGTTGATCCAGAATAGATTTAAAGTTAAAAGAGTCCTTAAAAAAGGATCCTGCTGATGTTACATATGTAAAAAATGCCCGTGCTATGTATTTACCAAGGTCGTAGTTAAAGAAGATTCATAGGCGGACATTATGGGTCGAAGTGGACAATCGGGTTTGTGAGGCATGGGGGGGGGGGTGCCATATAGTTGTGGTTTGCTGGTTTTCTGAGATTGTGTTGGGTTTTTTCAATTGTAGTAACATTTTGTTTAGCTGGTTTTCATGTGTTTTTGTTGGATTTGTGAGGATTGGCGTAAATTGGGTTATATCTAATAGGATGTCATTCATTTTATGAATGTACTCACTTGTGTTCATTATTACAATGGCATTGCCTTTATCTGCTTTTATAATTTTTATGTTGTTGTCTTGTTTTAGGTTGTTTATAGAATTAATATCTTTCTGTGTAAGGTTGTTTTTTAGAAACAAGCCGAAAAAAGGAAACCGATTCAATGAACACGGCAAAACAAATAAACACAACATAAGCATAGAAAACACCAACATATCAAGTAGAGAAACAAAGTCAACCAAACGAAAAATCAAAGAAGCCCAACTTACACAAGAACTCAAACCAAATTTGTACCAACATAAAGGGCCCAGTGGCACAGCGGTATGTCTGCGGACTTACAACGCTAGAAACCGGGTTTCGATACCCGTGGTAGGCAGAGCACAGATAGCCCTTGTGTAGCTTTGTGCATAATTAAAAAGAAAAAAAGAAGAAGAATACCAACATAAAGGAACAGCATTATACCTATATTAATCACCTAATATCTTACTGCTACGCCCCCTTCAATCTCGTACTTGTTCACACTCTCGTCTCTAAGACATGTGCCCAGTAACGGTCAGTTTCAAACTGTCTTTGTTAACCCGAAGATGACGAAACGTTGTTCATATACTTTATTTTAATTAAAGTTTTTAATACCCATACCAGTCGTCTCTGTTATACAGAAGTGATATCAATCAGTGAAAGTGTAATAGTATTATAGACAATGATGGCAACCTGACTGTTGATTGGTAAAAATCATATTCTTATTTTTTCCTCCAGAAACGAGATCTGTTGGGCAGGTATTCACCTTCCAGCACGTCAAAGATCTCAAGCATACAGAAAATGTGATGGAATGATACCCTTGAGGTAAAGGAGGTCAATTAAATATTTGTAGCCACGACTTGGCCAGCAAATATTTCTGATGTGAATATTATTAAGCCTATGTGGGTCAAACGATAACCAGAAACCTTGTGTTAAGTATGTGGAGCTCCGGGACATGTTGATCAAAATTTCTTAATGATACATTGATAAGTTGTGGTTTATAAAAACGAGGTGTTTTATGTAAAGTAAATACGTATTACTAGAATACCGTATTCGCCCGTCTTTTTTGTTTTCTTTAACAACGTATTGTAATAATGATGAATTGATTAGTGTATCACTTGTGCGTCTCCACAATTACTTTTAATACTTTTAAATCGAGTTAGAATATTAACTGGTATTTCTGTTTGTAAAAATTTATACACCGACTGTTTTCTGTATTAAATACTTTTTCTTTAATTGCTAGATTTCGGCCTACTTCATATAACAACGTATAGAAAGGTCTGTGTGTACGTTTCAAATATTAATTTACCCACGTTCCCTATACATTTTACATAGGAAATAAGTGGTTTCACCGAGTTAGGCCTTTTTATTAAACTGAATTTTGTAAAAACATTTAAACATCACCCACAGTGAACGGTATAAATATATAAAGTCTGGAATTGGAAGCTTAAACGTGAAATGTTACAATAAGGAAGTATTTAACATAGAATATAAATAGTAAACGCATTCGTAAAATATTGCATTAAAAAATCTGTGAATCCAAGTTTGAAGCTTGAGATTTTTGAGACTGAAAATGATGAAATGTTACCTGAAGCAATTTTCCTCTTCAGGATGGTTACACAAGTAATAGTATATGTAGGTCATTAAACTCGATCGATGAAAAAACATTACCCAGAAACTACGTTTGGTTAGAACTATCATGACAGAAGAACGTGTAGTATAACTGGTTTATTTTATCAGAGCAGGCTACACGTTGTTGCCCTCTTTATGACAGCTTCAACCCTGAATTTACAGACTTGTATTTATTTATTTATTTATCGTACATATCAGATTCAGTCCTTTTGTTGCATCATTTTCAGCAATATTACGTTTAGCCTGTTCTGTTATGACAACTGGTGTAAAGAACTGACCCCAAAACTTGAGTTAGATAAATTATTTTGTGCATATAAAATGCATGGAGGAGATGACACCAGTAGTAACCGATGGTGTTCATTGATAGTATTTTTTTTATACATGAGTGATTGTATAATGCTAGCATGAGCGGGATTTGGAACCAAAATGCGTGGAGAGGGGCGAAAAGTCTGGCCTTAATTACTGTGATTATTGTCGTGTGTATGTACTAGATCCCACAGGCAAAAAATGAGGGGACAAATGCTCCCCTCCCCGGTAATCCCGCTTATGATGTAAGAATTTCTGAAACTAGCAAAGTCGTGGACACACAAGCAACTGGATTTAGATAAATCTCTTTAAATAGGTGATAGAGTCAATAAGGACCCTCATCTATAGTTTTATAGAGTGTACCTAAAGGGCGAATTTCTATACACATCCACTGGAGTTGGCGGTGGGTGGTGATGACTAGCTGCCTTCCCTCTAGTCTTACACTGCTAAATTAGGGACGGCTAGCGCAGATAGCTCCTTGCGCGAAATTCAATACAAACCAATTTGGCGAGCTCTTCACTATTACTGTATTTTCTATTTATATTTTATTGTTTAATTAAGCTTTGTCATTAGAGCATAAATACACCCATTTTGTCAGATTTTATTTTTAACCACGTAGCGTTTTGATATTTAATTTGTTATTCGGTTATTATAAGAATGCCTGAGTAACGAACCAACAACAATATTTCTAAGTAAATATAAAAGCTTACGTTTCTCAACACTAATATCTCAACTATTCGAAAGTTCGAGCTTTGGGTCTCGCTTTAAAACCATTACAACTTTTGTACGTGATCCTGTGTGCTAACTTCTTAATCAGAATTCGAACTTATTAATATTTTAATTCATTGCAATGCTTAAACCTTCTCAACATTACTGGACCTTTGGAATTACTTCTCATTGAGAAATATTCAGTTGTCATTTGAACAGTTTTTATGCTTAGATTTGGGCTATTGAAAAGTTATAATTTGTAAATATTCCCACCTAACCCTAGAAGTACAGACTTACCTCTAAGTTAAATAATTATTTTCAAATCTATTTAATTGCTACTTGTTAGTTACAGGATCTTTAGTGACGTGCGACTCGAATAAAAAAAACCTGTAAATATTACATTTAATTTCACTAATTATTGCAGCGGTCCCCTATTTAGTTTACATAGAAAATGTAGGATTCGCCGAATTTTTAGAGAGTTCTTTACACAGTGTTGTAACGGGCAAAAACATAAAAGTCACCGTAGCTGTGCCCTGTCTACATTGAACGTTAAAAAAATGAATCGTGTGATTTTAGGGTTAAGTAATAAGCAATTTGAAAGTGTTATACATCATCAAATTTTAAGACTAATAAAGTCAGTTTTTCAAGAGAGAGAGTGAGAAAAATCTGAAATAGTTTGTATTTTACAAATGCAATACATTTCAATGTAACTTGTCTTGAATACAGAATGAAATATTATGCTGGACGAAGGAGAGGAGAGGGAGATGAAAGCAGTTTTTAGTCCAAAGAAACACTCGTTTTAAGTTTGTATATTTCTTCAATCCACTTACACATCCGTATGGAGAAAGTTGACTTACTACAACGTGATGAATACGTTAAAGCATAATTTAGTTACGAAAAAGGATATGAAACGCGTTGTTGTGCAAACGATAATATATATGCAGAAAATTTCTAGTTCCTTGTAGATAACTCGCTCTTTTTTATTTTCGTGAATAGATCCCCATTTCAACACATTTAAAACATATTTCAAAAAATGGATAAACGAGGAAAATCCCACCATTGTTAATCAAAACGCCTAAAATTCTCCAGTGTCGAGATTGCACATACTGTGGTTATTCGAACACTTCTTAGCAAACCGTTTCAAATTGCGAGAGACCGGAACTATAGTTATTGTTGTATTATTATTTATGTGTATGTCTTTACTATAAAGCCGTGAGGTGACATCTATTTCTAGATGTGTATATCCAGTGGCTTTCAAACTCGACTTTTTGTTTTATTTCAACCTCAACCTCCCGTTATGTACGAAAGGTTTCATTCATAATTCGTCCCCACCCGTCCTTCGCTCGTGCTACTGAGTGGGTCTTTCCACTATTGTTTTTATTAGTTTCATTCACCTGTAAGCGATAATTGGCTCCATATTTTCTTTGTCCCAATTTTTTAATACGTATTTCCTGATGGTCATTTTATGTTAACACTGGAAATACCCGATGTTTAGAGTTATCTCTTGTTTACATAGTCTGTCTGGCTTCCGTTTGTGGCAAATACATTTAGAAAAATAAATATTCAGTAGTATCCCAAATAAAAATAACGTTTCGCGGTATTCCAACGACACGTGTGCAGTGAACGTGCCCTTCCTGCTACAAGGGAAGGAAATTCGTGCGTGTTTCCGTGATTGGTCTTGCTTACCTTTCTCGTGCATTTATTTAGTTGAATAGTTTAAAAACGGGCGTAGTTGGAGTTTATATTTGATGGATGTTATTAAAAGTAAGCTTTGTGCAGACCGGGTTGTGGATGCGTTATAAGAGTAACTACCAAATCCCATTATACCACCCGAGAAGTGTGGATGTGTTGACTGTTCACCTTCTCTCTAATCTGTTATTTAGAAATTAGGGACAGCTAACTAGGATAGCTCTCAAGTAGCTTTTTGCAAAATTTAACACACAGGCCTAATCAAACTGATTTGAGGTAACAATAAAATACCCAAAGGAACCCACTGCCAATAACTTGTGTTCTTAATTTACAATGCAAGAGGAAAGAGGCCTATATAACCAGGAATGTAATGCTGCTGCAGCAATCCAGAGCACCACTTTGGTACCTTAAATTGAAGCTGTATAAAAATAAGTTATTCAGTTTACATCTGAAATTAAGCCTTTCATAGTCAAACTCTAAGAGTGTCAGAGAAAATTAAATTTGTGCTTCCTTGTGTTCACTGGTAGAACTCATTCAGACTACCCACCATACAAACACTGTCACTCTCCCTCAGGAGTTGGCATCAGGCACCAAGTGACCACTTGGGTTCTAGAGCAGCTCTCAGTGAGAAAAATTCAAGCTGTTTTATCGAAAGCTTTGGGAGGAGCACAGGAAAAACCAAGTAGTCATAGATACACATATCTGCACAGTGCATACAAAACTGAGAATTATTATGTAGGAAAATAATGATGCTAGATTTAAATATGCATTTGAAGATTTTATTATTGTGAGCTTGGTACAAATAGCTTGTAGCTACAGTAAAGTAACATTGTGCAATGTTATATATATGTATATATATAAAACAAATATGTGCAAGTCTGTTATAATCAAATTTAAACCTTGCAAGACAAAAAAGTTACACAAGTAGTGTATTTTTTGTCTTGTGAAACAAGTTGTGCAGTCGATAATAACTGTTTGTTTTGTTTTCAGGTTTAATTTGATTATAAATGACTACGATTTATTCTTTTTTATCACTGTTTTATGATGCTGATATTTCACCAATTTCCTGTTGATGCTGGTATGTTTATATCTTCTCACCTTTATTAAAGTTTTTGTTTACCGTAATGTAGGTTAATATTATATCAGTTAGCTGTGCATACAAGTGCTTATTATTAGCCTTAAACTGTTTGATATTTTCTGATTTTGTGTGGAAATAACCAAGAAAAATTCCTCAGCATATCTTTTTTTGAAGCAGACATTAATTTAAAATCTTAAGTACAACTTTCTGTGGCCAAATACCTTATTTAAACAACTTTTGTATCCTGTTTTTGATTTAAAGGGGGGGGGGCGGCATGGCTCAGTGGTATTGTGCTCTGGTCTCGTAGTTGGATGGTTGCGAGTTCAAGGCTGGTTCATATCATTCTATTGTGTTCTTGAGCAAGACACTTCATGTACCACTTGTTCCAACTTACTGAGCTATTAGCTGGGGGTTAACCTGTGACGGACTGGCATCCTGTTTATGGGGTTACCGTTCTCATCTGCTTATGCCACATGAAACAAAAATAAAAAAATACTGGCCCCATGTGCCTTGCAATGAAATTGAACACTTTGAAACTATTTTAGGTATTCTTTATTCATGGTAATGGTGACATCTGGTGTTTATATAGTAAGTTTGTTAAGTGTTCTTTCTCTTATTATTTATCAGGTTCATTCCTTTTTGTATTATTATTATTACAGAAATGTTAGATTTTAATTTATTTCATTTCTTTTTTCTGTAGATGGCCATTGAGAAGAGATCAAGAACGAGTTGTAAAAGTTAGCCACCTTATTAATGAAAGAAGTTTGATATTAATCTATCGACATTTTGGTACGTGCAATTAATTTTGTTTCTAATTTTGATTAGAGTTTTTATTAATAACGGTGTTACTTGTGGCATTGCTGTAAATAATCTATAGACATTTCAATACAGTTTAGTAACTTCGTGACACGTACACTTCAGTGTAAACATTCCTAAAAGTGAAGACTGTTAGTAGAAACAATACTGTTGTGAAGAAATTAATAAAGCAGACCTGTAACATACCAAGAGTCTGCTAACCATGATAGAACACTGTATGATGTGAAGTAAAAAAAAAGTTCCACTGTAAAAAAACGTTTTGTACCACGGAGCACAGTAAACATACGAAACTAATGTACCTGTTCTTTTCTCAAGAGTTTCATGCCAACTAATGTGTCAGGAACTATATATAAACTAAAGGATTGTGACTGGGGCTGCCAAAATGAAAGCTGAGCAACATGTAGTTGTTGACTGTTTAGGGTTAACATCAAATATAGCAAATTCCACACATTATTTTATCATACACTGCTAGTGCCTAACATAATTTAGGGGCCACCAGCTAGCTGGATAATAAAGTTTGGAGCACAGGGGAAACAAGCTAGCTGGATAATAAGGGTTGGAGCACAGGGGCCATGAGCTAGCTGGATAATAAAGTTTGGAGCACAGAGGCCACGAGCTAGCTGGATAATAAGGGTTAGAGCACAGGGGCCATGAGCTAGCTGGATAATAAAGTTTGGAGCACAGGGGCCATGAGCTAGCTGGATAATAAAGTTTGGAGCACAGGGGCCACGAGCTAGCTGGATAATAACGTTTGGAGCACAGGGGCCAAACTGCACAGAATCTCTTATGATGCAGGAATAATTTTCAAATTATTTTGAAAGCAGAAGTGAGACTACTCAATCAATAAACTAATGAATCAATATGTTTTTAGTTGATGTGAAAGTAGCTCTCTTCTTAGTTTTTTACTAAACTTACATTTGGAGTTTAATTATTAGCTAATGTGTAGCATGTAAACTTGGCTGTTTCAGTCAGTAATAATGTAAAACTAACACATCCTAGT
>NW_013668326.1:0-3350 GCF_000517525.1 Limulus polyphemus
TATTTTGATAAATTAAAATATAATAAACTTGTCATGGTGTGTATGCCTTTTAGAAGCCAGCAAAGAATGATTACAATTGTACTTGTAATAAGACATTAGTATTAGGCTGGCTTGTAAAAGGCATACACACCATACCAATTTTTATTGTATCAAATGGCTTATATAAAGTGACCACTGCTGTATTTGTTGTACCCCAGCTGGCCTGAAAAGCTCTGGATTGAGTGAAACATGTTGTTGGCAATAGATATGATAAATATAGTGTGGTTGAATACTATTATTATAATCTCTTCTAATTCTTAATGATCCCTACGGGAATGTAGTGTTTAAAAATGTAATAGGCCTAATTCTAATGTCTTATGACAAATATAATGATAAACTTGTTGCTATATTAATGAACAGAGCTTTAATGAGTCCTTTAGGTCTGAAATTAAAGGAGAAAAGTAGCTGCTGTGATGATGGCATTGGGGCAAAACTCTAACCATAATGTCATAGCAATTTCAGTCTTGTTTTGTTCAATTTGATGCTGGTTTATAGTTTGTAATCTTTATTAATGCTTAGTTTACTATTCCATACACTGAGAGATTCTTAGTTTTTATTAATTTACAGTGTTGGGCATAATTCAGTATCCTGTAGTTGCTCCATTCATGCCTGAATTCTGTGTAAGAGTTTTCAGTTAACTCTCTCGCTACAGACAGGTCATAGGGCGCGTCACAATGGTTTAGAGAGTTGTTTCAGAATTTAATTATTCAACTTTATTATCCATGTACATCAATAAATGTGGCATCATACCATAGTTTGGAATCCAAATTTTATTATTATGCTTTATTTTCTTAATTTGAAGGAAAGTGTTAAAAACAAAATGCTAAATATCTTTTTATGTGTATCACATTGGTCAGTATATAATTGTATTGCACCTAACATTAAATGTTTATATGGTTAACAAATTAGAAACTCCAATTTCAGACACTGACTAGCTAGCATAAAAAACAAGAACCTCTCACCTTTTTGGTTTGCTGAGATGTCAATATATTTAGCAAACCTATCATAGTAGTCCCTCCCACTACATTCTTTTGAAACCTCTTATCCAGTCACATCTATTTCTCTTAAGTACATGTTTATAACCAATGGAAAGAGCACATTGCAAACTACATAAGTCTGATACCTGTTAGTAATTGAATTGAAGAGGAAAACCAGTTTTACTGGAAATGTTGAAGCCTATTGACTAAGTCATTGCTCTGAACAGAAAATATTTTTTTAAACTTACATATAGCTCACTTAGAAAGCAAGATAAATTAGGAATTTTATGTGTATCAGTATAGTAATTTGATAATTTTTTTGGTTTTCTAAAATGCATCTTTGAAATTTACAAAAATTAGCTTATGTTCCCCCTCCACTTGAGAAAATAAATGAGGCTTACGCAAGTGCAAATCAGTTTTGTGATATCATAAGTACCAGAAATCATTGTTTTTCTATATATTTTTTTATTATTGTTCTGTGCTTTAAGAAACATATCTAAAAATTAAGCATTTATGAGTAAGTAATAATAATATGTATATATGTTCATAAGCACTTACACACTTTGTACACCTATACCACTAAATTCCAACCATCCCAGGAGGATATAGTATTCACACACTATGTCACACATATGACTCCCTCTCTTTAATTCTACCAAAATATCACTTCAAGATCAGGCAGAAAAGAAAGCACCCATTTTCAGTGGGGAGGAAAAGTGGGAAGTACCTATCAGCAATCTATTTTCAGTATAGAAAAATAACTTCTGATGTGGTACATAATACCTATCAAGCTTATTGGATTGTCCCAGACTTTGTTACAGAGCCATATCCTGGATGGGAATTTCGCAGTATGCTAGTGGATTAAACAAAACTGCAGAAATACCAAAAAATTGTACCCCAGTAATTCTTGGTACAACAGAAATTTATCATGTAGTGTACCAGTTTGAATACCTGGGAGTTAACGTACTTAGCTTTTCACATTGGTATAAATGTTTGACACAAATGAGGATCCATTGAACTGATCATCCAGATATCACAAAAAATCTTAAATTTGCACTGAAAGACAGAAGAGATGCCTTTTACCTCTAGTTTTATAAATCACCCTTCTGCCATTGCAAACACATAATAGGAGTGTGACGCACACTCCTGACACATGTGACTCCCTCTCTTCGATTCTACCAAACTATCACTTCAAGATTAGGCAGAAAAGAAAGCACCCATTTTCAGCGGGGAGGAAAAGTGGGAAGTACCTATCAGAAATCTATTTTCAGTATAGGAAAATAACTTCTGATATGGTACATAATCTTCACTCACACATATACCTAGAATCCCACATTGAATAGATGGAGAGACCAGTGTGAGGGATAGAAATAAGTATCCTTCAAAAGCATCCAAAGTACATCCACAAAGTGTGATCCCCATTGGAAGAGGAACACGTGGGAAACAGCACCACTTCCGTACCAGGTATACTCTGTGCCCAGTGTATGTTTCAATTTCTTAATTCAAAAGAAAATATTAAAAACAAAATGCCAAATATCCTTTTTTGTGTGTCACATTGCATGTCCTTTTGTCTTATTTGTCAGTTTATAATTGTATTATGCCTACTATACAAAGTCTATAGTTGTTAATGAACTAAAAACTCAAATTTCACACACTGACAAGCTAGAATATAAAATAAGAACCTCCCACCTTTTTGACTTGCTAAAATATCAATATATTTAGCAAACCTACCAGATTAGTCCTCCCAGTACTACATTCTTTGGAAACCTCGTGTCTACTTACACCTGCTTCTTTTAAGTACATGTTTATAATCAACAGAATGAGCATATTCCAAACTATGTAATTTGTCATTTGTAACTGGCTTGAATTTGAATGGAAATGTTGAAATCTGCTGAGTTAGTCATTAATCTGAACAGAAATTAGTTAGAAACCTAGATAAATTACAGTATATAAATCTGACAATTATTTGTAATTGGCTTGAAGGAGAAAGCTTATAGGAAGCATTGAAATGTGTTGACTAAGTCTTTGCTCTGAACAGAAATGAGATTTTTTAAACCAACATATAGCTTAGTTAGAAAATAAGCTAAATTACAGTGGTTTTATGTGTACTAGTATAGTAATTTGATAATTTTTTGGTTTTCTAAAATGCATCTTTGAAATCTACACAAACTAATTTGTCTTCCTGTGTGGTGAAGCTTAGCAAGTAAGATGGGTGAGTGCAAATCAATTTCGTAACATTGTAAATACTAGAAATCATTGTTTCTCTATATATTTTTTATTGTTCTATGTTTTAGGAGAAATAACTAAAAATTAAGCATTTATGAATAAATAGTG
>NW_013668326.1:3371-10043 GCF_000517525.1 Limulus polyphemus
GTTCTATGTTTTAGGAGAAATAACTAAAAATTAAGCATTTATGAATAAATAGTGATAATATATATATATATATATACATATTTATAAGCACTTACTTTTTACACCTATACTGCTAAATTCTGACCACCCCAGGAGGATAACTAACATCCAAATACCTACCAAGTTTATTGGATTGGCCCAGACTTTGTACAGAGCTATTTCATAAATATTTTCTCTCACTGTTATTACTTAGAAAATTCTCTTTGCAACCACTGTACTGTAAACAAGCTGATAAATCCTCTCATCCTGTGTTCTTGGAGCCAGGATTAACTCTGTGTAAATCTCGATTTAATGTACTACACATGCTTGTTTGCTATCAATGGTGTTGTATTATGCTGTCATGTTGCTAGATATGCATGACTGTTTCACTTTAATAATAATAAAGTCCTGAAAAGAGCCAGTTTATGTATCCGGCATAAATGATAAAAGACAAAGAACAGGAAAGAAAAATGAAAAATAAACTATAAGTGAAAAGATAAGGATGTGGAATTATGCATGTTAAAAAAAAACAAGTTTCAAAGGACTTCTACGAAGAGATAAAAGGTATGTATATATTCCCATTTCTTAATTTTAAACATTTCATTGCAGTGTATTTTGATGATAATAGTTACATTTAGTGATACAGTAGACAAAATGTAAACATTGTAAACAAGATAATAAATAATATTTGTATACTTCATACCAAATTCACCTTGCAGGTGAACTATTCAGAGTCCGGGTGCAAATAACTACACTAAATAACGAATTTTTTTTTATTAAAAATAGAAGAAAAAATAAGGAAGGTTCTTGTGAAATTTTGAACAATTTCATCCACTAGTTTTATTTATGGAATGAAATAAGAAGAGAGCAACATTAGCTGCCAAGGATCCTGGCAACCTGGTCTAATTAGGGTTGAGTATTGTTACATCATAATATCTCATAGTTTGTAGAAAGTTAAGTTAGTGAAAGCGAAGTTGGCATGTGAATTAGCTGTAATGGGAGATTTCTGAGATGGGTTTCACAGCTTGTATTGTAATAACAAAGATAGAGGAGTATAATTTGTCTTATCAAAGGGTGTTCTAAAGTAACTGAACCTGCCTGTGAGGACTTTGATGAAAAAGAAGATAATTATTTAAAGCTCTGGATACAACTGTGGTAACCACAGGGTAATATAAATGAATTTATCATTGATTGTATTGTGATAACAGAGCAGAGAAGAATAATTTGTCTTGCCAATTGGTTTCTAAAGTAAATGAACCAGCCTGTGTGGACTCTTGATGAAAAGAGATAAGTATTTAAAGCTCCAGATACAACTGTGTAATGGATTTTTTGGTACATACGTTTGACTTGTTTTGAACATATTATTTTAAAACAAGTGGATTGTGTGCTATCCATTCATCGCCAACAAGTCACCTACTGTAAAGAATCAGGCTCCCATTAAAACCTAACAAACATAAATGGCAGGAATGATGATTCATTGCTTTCTGTTCTAATTCTATCACCAAGAGTAAAATAAACATAGGAAATAGATGTGAAAAGGCTAGAAGTATAAATTCTCAGGAGAAGTAAGAATGAAGATGAAGTAAGATGAAGTTTTATAATTTTCAGATAAAGAAAAGTATTTTTAATCATAAATTGAAAATAACTTTGCACTCAGAGCAGTCAACACTCTGACTTCATATATTCATGGACATATTTGTAGTAAAAATACTTAATTAAAAATTCTAATTCTTTTTATATACAAAAGACTTGTAATGTTTACTAAAAGGTTGAAAAATTTCATAAAGACACAAAACATGTTAAAAGTTATATAGTATGGTAACTCTGACTGTTACTTTGGGGTAACATGTTTGATGTAATCCACTAAGGCAGTAGCAAAAGGGTTAATTGTATAACTAGTTTCAGTGAGTAGGATAATCTTTTTGTATCCATACTTATCAAATTTTCAATTTGATTGCTCTTGTAATCCTCCTCATGTGTACTTATTATTATCGATTGGAGACACTGTAGACTATATGCTTTACTTTCTTAGAGACACTAAACAGCTTGAATGTCTTGCTAAAATTGAATTTTAAAGTGATTTTGACTTTAATATACCTTAAGCTTTACCCAAATGTGTTCAAATATGCATATCTAATAGAAGATCTTTGGGTTTATGAAAATATTTCCAAACAACATACAGTAAATGCATAGACAACACTGTTTATCCTGAAATCATCAGTGCTAAGAGTTTTTTAGGTAAACGTTTTGGACTTATAAATTGGTTCATTGCAAAGGATGAGATCAACATTTATATAAACTTTTCCTCTAGTTATGTTCAAAGTTTTAGTATTTTGTAGCCAACAAATGGAACTTTTAATGATATACATGATAATTAATTTAAAACACAACTGTAATATCTACTATCTAGCGAAACCACAGCCAAGGGAACGGGCTTGGAAAAATCAGGGGGTGAAAGCTGCCAATTCTATTAGTTTGTCTAGGTCAAAGAGTTAATCCATTAGAAACAAAATTTCTAGGAATAATTATTCTTATATATATATATATATATATATATATATAATTCAGAGATTGTTTAGCTTTTCTTTATATTTAAGTTATGAAACTTATTATTTCAGATGTTATAAGGTTTCTGTATGTAAGCAATGACTGTACCTCCTTTCATGGATAGAGAATTATGAGTACAAGTGTGTGTTTGTGAAATTAAGAGATTCTATTTTGGATAGAGATGAAAACAGTTGATATTTCAAATACTATCATGTATATCTAAATATGCATTGTAACGACTAAATTAATTATATAATCCTATGTTTATCTATCTACGTTAAAACTGATGATAATTTAAAGTTGGTTTCTAGATTTTTTTAAATGGAAAAAATATTTTGAAAAATATTATAAAATATAATTTTATGACGTAGTAAAACCATTAATTTTACCATTTAGGTTATAATTTTTGAACTATGTTTTTATTATTACTGTGTATGTTATTAGTGTGTGAAAATAATGAAGAGGAAAATACTACTACAGAAAATAACAGATGAGCATAAACACACACACACACACTGAAACTGAGCAAAAATAACTGGTAATATGCAAGAACCATCCATTCATCCAACCTACTCCCATCCATTACTTCTTTTACTTTATTTTAACACCTGCAACATGAGCCAGCCTGGCATCTTGATGTGGATCCAAAAAATTAAGTAATTTTGGAAAGGTTTAGGTTGTTTGGATTAAACAAAAAACAGACATTTTGCACAATTTTTAAGGTCTAGGTCACTGGACCAGATATGAGACTGGACCTGTGACCTGACCCAAAACCATAAGAGCCAACATGGAGAAGTTAACTTGTAAATGTAAAGTAAAATGATGTAGCAATGAAACATGTTTGAAATGTTGTAGATGTGGTTGTGAATGTGATGGTTTAAATGTAGTGATTAAAATTAAACCATGGGTTGAGGTCAGATAAGGGAAGAACTTATTCGAAGGTATGCCAATCAATTTGACATATCAGCTGAATCAGAGATTTGTCAATTGGTTACTGTACTGACAGTGAAACATAAAAAATGAGTATAATAGCATCATTAACTTTAAAATTGAGATTGGAATTATGTATAAGAAATCATTAGTTTACAATATTTTGTGAAACTAATGGCACAGTAAAGCCCAAAGATGATTTCTTTAGCAATTCTCAAATTTGAAATGCCACTTCTGCAGTGAAGAGTAAATATAAGAAGGATGGTATAATGCCTAGTATGGCACCATCATAGTATAATCCATATAGATTTCATCATGTCATATTTTCATTAATATTTAGCTTTTTCCTTCATTTTAGAAGTTGTGCCGAACTTCATTCATCAAGATTTATCAAAAAGACCCAAATCACTGTTTTTTAAATGCCCCTCTTGTTGACCATCCTAGCCTCAGTATTAAATTATGTTGGGCTGGCTCATGTGGCAGGTGTTAAAATCAAGCATAGAATTATATACTATACAAAAACTATATTGTCAGTAGCTGAATATAACAACAAAAATTGCTTTCATTTATGCTATTGATAAGTTAAAATCATCCAAAAAGAACAGTGATAGTCTACAGTAAGGTGTTATGTTAGTTAACCCAACAGCAACAAATAGTACCTTGAAAACCAATCTGCTCCCAGTGACTTCCATAACGAGGACAATCCATCTTTTGTCCAGTAAGGCATTTAAAGATAGTTTGCACAATCTGCATATGTAGATATTCCTTATCATCAAGCGGACCTAAAAATAAAATGATTTTTGTACACATTGCAGAAATTTCACTGTTCATCAAATTATAAAAAATATGTTCACTGTACTGACATTTTACAAAAGAATAACAAATACAATTTATTATATCAGTTCCTTTCAAAATGTTGCATGCACATATGTACATTTAATCACAGAATTAGTGTCATAAGAACAATTATGGGAGTAAATAAGCCATATGAACAACATACATGAGAATAGTCCAAAGTAATAAAAGCTAAACAATACAAATACATACAAGAAAAATCCAGGGTAATAAAAGTAAGCAACACAACAGGAATAACACATATGATAGTCATGCAGGATAACAAAAGTAAGCAACACAATATGAATAACACATTACACAATAAAATAAAAGTATGCAATACAATAGGAACAACACATATGAGAATAATAGAGGTAACAAAGGTAAACACTGCAATAGGAGTAACATAATGCAGGTAACAAAAAGCAAACAAAAATTAATTCAGAGTAAAAGTATGATATTATATAATAAGAACAGTTCTAAAATAGTCTTAATTATTTTTTAACAAAACATAAAAAGGTATGAAAGTTAAAGTAAATATTGATTAAAGATAAACTATCACAATTGACAGTTCAAAGAAGCAAATTGATATTAGAACCATTACTGAAACAAATGACAATAAAAATTAATTCAGGGTTTAGCTTAACTAACATTTAGATACTTAGGTTAAAAAAAATCAAATAATAAAACACAACTGAGTAAAAATAGTGAGTAATAATTCTATAATCAAGTGAAAATCTCAAAGATACATCTAAAATTACTGAAAATATTCAAGAGAAAAGTTGTCAAAAAGAGGGAATCAGATGGATAGAACATTTTAAATGAAATAAGTTTTTGTTTAAATATCAGATAAATCAAATCAGTTGTTGTTTTGTGGTCAATTGGTCAAGGCATGAGCATCTACAGAAATTTTTCCCGGGGGAGGGGGGATAATGTAAAACTGTGAAGTGAATACAAATTTCATATACACATTCTGAATGAATAAAGAAAGAAATATGTTTCTCATTTTTCAAGTGGTAATTCTGACATCAAGTTAAATGACACTATAAAAAGTCATGGCATGCACATAGAGTTAATATCATTGTCTTCTAATTACTTAACAGATGGTTTTACTGAGCTGTTTTAAATTGAAAATAATTTTCATTTGAAAAGAAAGAAGTATATGTAAATATATATATACATACATAATTTATGAACACTTCAAGAAGTTGAGTACAATTCATTACTTTCAGAGCTAAATATGAAAAAAAAAATAAAGACAGTATTTCATAAACAGTGTAGTTTAATTTGGTACATGTTGAATGAAACAGATTATTATATTATTAATTCCCTATCATCTTGATCATGTGGAACACTTAACATAGTTTCTGGTTTCAACATTAATTTATCATACATTTTTTTATGTTGTTTTAAGCTATTATTCATATTTATTATTGTAAGCCATACTGCTTTGGAACTCAAAACCTTTTATGCTGTACAAAAAATGTCTAGTAATATTTGATTGGTGGTATTCCTTTTTTTTTTTGTTAATTACCAAGTTTTTATCTTACATACCTCTTCCTCTGTTATTTAGTTTAACTGTCCCTTGAGTTTGTTTATGAATGATGCCAGTTAACACCCCAAGTTAATAAAACAAAGCTTAAGAGACTGATAAACCAGCTGCTTAAGAACGAGGAGTTTTTGACTGCATGTTGCTTGAAACTTGGTTAATGCTTATTAGTGTAGTGAGTTATGATTAAATATAACAATGATTATTATGGCAAGTACACTTGTCATAGAACATTAGTATTGGGCCTATTACATTTTTAAACAATACATTCTTTATGGGACTAGATAAAGTCAGCAGCACACAACTACCTATACTAAAGGATTAACTTTCACTCTTATAATGTACCCACCACTTAGACTGGAATGGAGGGAATCTTGTAGTATTGTACGAACTCAAACCAACTGACCAACTCCAAAGCTTGTAAATATATTAATGAAATTTTGTTTATTTTCAAGTGGCAAAATTCATATCATTGGTCATAACAAGACACATAAATTTCAAACAGCAAAAACATTTGAGATTAATGTGTTTGTTAGAATATGATCCATGAGAAATAATTGCAATACCAATTCAATAACCCACTTTAATGAGTAAGTGTTTTCAAGCTTTTAAAAAAAAAATTACACCATTTTTCTATTATTATTATTATAACAGGTAAGACAAGTAAACAGCCGTCTACTAGATGTTTATTCAACTTATTGAATAGATATACGTGTTTGGTATTGTTACGTCTCTGTTTGTTAATTGATTTTCCGTAACTTCGTTCCGACGAAACTTTAGCGACACAAGTCCTT
>NW_013668326.1:10517-11820 GCF_000517525.1 Limulus polyphemus
CCACCACCCAATCTAATAAATACTAGAGCACTCCCGAAGAAACGGGATAGTTCTAGAAAGCAGGTGGCGTGACACTAGTCACGTGACCTCACTGACGCAACAGTATAAACAAAGTTTGCAAGAGTGCTTGAAAAAGGTTTATCAGATAATGAAGCACATACACTCCTAGAGCTGGGTAATTTAATAAACTACCTAAGAGCATAAATTATGTTGATTAGTGTCCCATAAGCTAATCTATTAGTTACAAAAATAACCATCTAGTCGAAAATAGTGTTTATGGTTATTCCAACAACCAATTAACTGAAATTATGATTAAATCAACTGTCATGAAAATAGTCAACTAATTAATTAATAAATTTACTGTCTTTTTACACAGTGTTATGTTTATAATTTACAATTGTGTAACTGTATCATTTAATGTTGTATAAGAAGGCACAAGTCTGGGAGGAAGAGCTCAAAGAGTTCAGGCCCACACCCATTTTTGTTCCCATTTTTGCTTATTGTATAAGCACTCATACTCTTCTACCTAATTTCTTCATGATTTAATAACTGTATTATTTAATTTGTATAAGTAGGCATAAGATCTAGGGGGGGGGGGGGTCTGAGCTCCCTTGAGTTTTTTTTCATAATTTAATAATAAACACAGCCCTATTGTATTCAAAAAGAAATATTAAATGTCACTGTTTTTATCTGACTGGGCTGTTAATTACAATAAAAACTTTCAGTTTTTCTGATGTCAACACAACTGGAGACTATAGCAATCTGGTTACAGCCTTAGCCAAAAACCGATTATTTCTAAATGAATACAACAATATGAATGTCAAGCAATTGTAAGTTTTTATGACTTAGCTTTGTCCAGCTACCAACAATGTGTGTGTGCTCTAGACTTTAAAGATTCGTTTTCATCAAAGAGAGAGAGTATTATGTTACACACCAGCAGCTCTTATAAGATTCTAAAGTATAGGCCGTCAAAAATGATGGGGCACATAATACCACCCACACCCAATAATATACTCTAACCTCACATTTCATAACTAACCAAAATAAATACATTTTACATAATCAAGCTTGACCAACAAAGAGGCAGAAAAGTGTAGTCAAACATTGGTAAGTTTCTTCGTGAGCCAATCAAAATTAAAATCATTCATGAAATGAATTTTTGGTGTATTCATAGAATAATTATTGGTAAAAATCAGGTAGATTAACAACTTCTAATATATAGAAAAGCCAGTACATTTTGGTAAAACTACTTTCC
This sequence comes from Limulus polyphemus, assembly GCF_000517525.1. NCBI lineage: Eukaryota > Metazoa > Arthropoda > Merostomata > Xiphosura > Limulidae > Limulus > Limulus polyphemus. The sequence goes on from NW_013668326.1 coordinate 11,773, forward strand.
AACAATGGCTTTTATGTCATGTTGTTTAGCAACAAAAGTATAACCTAA
>NW_013668326.1:11841-16002 GCF_000517525.1 Limulus polyphemus
TATTGTTGTTAGTCTATGTACTGAAAGTATAAAATGAAATGTATAGACAACAAAACTGGAAAAATATTTGTTGATTTATTAATTAAGAGTCTCCATTGATTAAAAGAGGTTTGTATTTTATTAAAAACGTTGGTGATATAACAGAAAATAGTTTAATTCAGAATTAATGTAAGTTTAAAATTGAATTGACATATTTTCTTTCATGATAAATTTTATTCACTTGGCTCTAGGCTAAATAATCCCACACTATATCTTTACTTTAGGATTATTATATGAACACACTCTACACTTATAAGGTTTCACATATTTACAAAATGTTTAACATGACTACTCTATTGAGTGAGCTTTGTCATTTCTCCATTTTATTTTATTGAACATCAGTATTGTTTATTAAATGTCGCGTATTGATTTTTTAACTTGTTTTGAGATATAATTTATTTCCAATTATACTTGTCATAAGAAATTATATAAGGCATATTACATTTTAAACATTACATTCCTTAACTAGTCCCTTAGGGATTTTCAAGAATTAGAAGAGTGTATATTAATAGTATTCCAACCACACAAAATTGTTCATAGCCTTTGCAGACGATGCATTTTCCTCAATACATAGCTCTTCTGGCCGGCTGTGATACAACAACTGTTATGGTGTACACGCGTTTTACAAACTGGCAAAGAAGGATTCAAATTATACTTGTCTTAAAAGAACATTAGTATTAGGCCTATTAAATTTTTAAACATTACATTCCTTATCTAGTCCCTTAGGGATTTTCAAGAATTAGAAGAGTGTATATTAATAGCAGTTCCAACCATATTATATTTTTCTTATTTATTACCAATGACACAATTTCTTATGACAAGTATAATTACAATCATATTTCACCAGCTTGTAAGAGACATACACACCATAACAATTTTATTTCCAGTAACAAACGAAGTATTCAACTACCTTGTACATGATGTAGGCTAATAACTGAAACTAGTTGATTTTTAAATACTTTTTGTTGATGTTTTTAAGGTGATAAAATGTATTAACTTTATATAAAATTTTATTGTTTGAAATTTGGTGTAACACCATTTATTTGGGGTTGTAGAGGGCACTGAAATGTTCCAAAATTATATGTAAACAGGGAAGGTTAATTGTGCACATAATGAATTTGATAGGATTGGCTGATAAATTTTCATTATGAAATTTTATGATATCACTTAAGTTTTATATCTGAAATTGCCAAAAGATTATTGTGTTCTGTGAAAGAGAGAAATGGTTTATATGAAAATATCACTTAGAACTAAATCCACTCCTAGAAATATACAATTTTGAAACTTTAATTGTTCTCACACAATATACTCATAGTTTCCATGTAACAAATTGAACCCCCTTGTTGCTATGTGCAAGCTTTTTCCAACTGCTCTGCAAGTTTGAATTTGTGGCATGGGATTAGATTCTCAGTCATGTTCATTTTGATGAGCATGATGTAGCTTAGAGACCTGCTGAAATTCAATGATGTCTGAAATCAGTCTTGTTCTTTCTAATTAAAGAGAAAACTCTTTTTTTTTTCTGCTGCATGCTGTGTGTAACTGATAAAATTGACAGTGCAACATGACGCAGTTTGGGGAGATACTGCTACAAATACTCCCCATCTATAGCCTTATGATGGTATGCAATACAGTCAGCTTCCCTTTGATTTTCCACAACTTCTGCTACCTGCATATTATCTGATGATAATTTACTCTTTCGATTACAATCAACAAATATATTATTCTCAATCAGCATATCATATAGTGATAGCTATTTCAGATACTACGTGAATGCTGACCCATAGTATCTTCTCACACCATCATATATTGTATCAACTTCATGTTGGTTAATATCTTCTTCATTGAGAAGTTTTCTCATGGTGATTCTGGTGATAAAGCCAATTCTTAGTTGACTGTCATCTTTCTGGTTGTGGAGTCCAAGGCCTAGTGTTTTATATGAACCCCCTTTCTACTCTTCTTTCTTCAAGGATTTACAAATTCCAAAACTACCTTCTGCATGAATTTGTCCATTTCACCTTTTAACAGATAGATCAATCGATCTTCATGCTGAAGGAAGTTGTTGAACATTGTGGAGATCACTACTCATGACTGAATAATAATAACAAAAAGAGATAAAACCTCTGTCATAGGATCTATGAAGGCATCTATAAGTCTTATTGAACTATCCTATGAGCAGTTTTTCTGAGAGAAAGTAAGACTTTAGCTCATCAAATTTCTTTAACTCATGGTTTACACAAGGAAAGCCAATGAACTAAGTCATACATCACAACATATTCATAGGATGAGTCACAACACATGGTACTCATTTAGAATCCCCCTTTTCTTTGTTGCTTTATCAAATTAGAAAAAAAAAACACAAATGACTTTCAACATCAAAATTAGTGGTCTCACTAAATGAGGTAAAGGCTTTACCAGCTGTTTAGACAATCCCCAATACAATTAACAATTACAGCAGTCTTTATGTAGGTATATAAAAATTATTAGGTGCATCACAGTCTTTAAACTCATTCTTTATGAAAGGTGATAGATGATCATATAAGCTGAAGAAGGTATTATGTTGTGTTATAATGACAGCCATTGTCACCTCAACTTTGATAGCAGGATGGATTGTTGTTTTGCTGGTAGGTTTTCCCAGGAATACCTATGATAAATATTAAACTAAATAATCATGCAGGTAGTTTATTTACACTGTAGATTGAGAAACATTAAACTATATTACTCAATTTGTATTCACATTCTTCTCTTGTGGCAGCATCTAGGTTAATTCCCCTACTCATGAGCAGACAGGGTAAACACAACTTGCCTCTCTCTATGACAAGGATGTTTGGGATTATGACTCAAGCAGGGCATGAAACACGAAGAAGATAATGTTTCAGCTTTCATGAAACATTGGGAAAACACAGTGGATTGACAGAATGAAATGAAATATCACTTTTGACTTACCTGGATGATTTTTCATGCCATTTGAACCACCAAGAGAGATCCAAATTACAGCATATGCAATGAAATTAGAACTTCTAATATTTCACAGTGATACAAGAAGGCCTAAAAAAAACCTCTTCTCTCAATCACTTCTTGTACTCCATTTTGCCAGCAGATTCTGCACCATTAACTATATTTCTCTTTCTTGAAGACTCTCCATTTCCCACTGAAGACATTTCCCTTTTACAATTGCACAAACGTAAATGATGGATGGATGTAGCCTGCCAGAGCAAGGTACTTATATTGAAACCCTTTAAAAAAGCTGTTTTTGAGGTAACAGACTACATCAAGTGACAATGTAACCAAGTACAAGTGCAAAACTTGTGTTTTAATAAAAAAAAAGTTGTGGTTTGTTGCTTAGGAAATTGACCACAAACTCAGCTCAGTTTTCTTGTTCCAATGTCTTTTGGCCAATCATGATTCACATCAAAAAGGATTACACATTTTTATTAGATATACACGACTGTTTCAGTATAATATTAATACAAAAGTTACGATTTAGATAGCTCATGTAGCGTGAGTGTTAAATTTAGTTATTTTTGGTAACAAATCATATGTTGTGTAGTTCAATAGTTATGAATTGGTGATTGTTATATTATTGCATCATGTTACTATGACCCTCTGAGTTGTTCTCATTCTTTTAATTCAGTATTATTGCATCATAATATCTAGTAGTGTGCAGAGCATTTTAGACCACTGTCAGAGTATAAATACATGTTGGAAATTTAATTTGATAGAGAGACCTAGACTGTGTGATTGTGAGTTTAGCCATAAAGAGTGAATATTGGTGATTTTTAAAGTGAAATTATTACAGATTATATTGTAATAACAGAGTAGAGATGAATAATTCACTAAATTCACTGAACCTGCCAGTGTGGACTTTGACTAAAAAAAAAAAAGGAAGAAGACAAATATTTAAAGCTCTGGATACAACTATGATAACCAACAGTATAACAAACATTTGTATATACTTATAGTATTTTGGCACTTGTGTATAGTTAAAATCATAAATAATATTCAACATTAAACTGGTACACAGTTAAAAACATTTTATTAAGGCCTATCTATGGCCTTCAAAAAGTTGTGTTACGCCTCTGGTCATTAGTTAATTTCCCGTATAATTTCTTTCCGATGAAACTT
>NW_013668326.1:16308-17719 GCF_000517525.1 Limulus polyphemus
GTCATGTGACCCCCGCTGTCGAAACACTGCCCCTTCCTTAGTATTGTTTGTCCTGAACAATAGCCACTTACATTAAACTCAGTCTGTCGGCATTTCTATGAGATGTTCCTTCTCTGTATTCAATATCATAATTATACTGGTCTATCTTTCCGATCCAATGTGCTAATTGTCCCACTGGGTTCTTTAATGATCTTAACCAGTGTAATGCAGCATGGCTTGTCCTGATGGTAAAGCTGGCGCCATAGAGGTAAGGATGGAAATATGTCAGCCTCTTTACTATAGCAAGGAGTTCCCTCCATGTTACACAGTAGTTCCTCTCTGGTCTACTCAGGACCCTACTGAAGTAGGCCACCACATGTTCGTTTTCACCCACTTTCTGATACAACACTCCTCCAATTCTGACATTACTAGCATCACAATCCAGTATGTATGGCAGTGAGGGATTTGGAAGTTTAAAAGTGGAGCTGAGGCCAATTTTTCTTTCAATGTCTTAAAAGCATGCTGGCAAGAAACTGTCCATTCCAACTTCTGGCCTTTTTTAGTCAAATCATGTAGTGGAGTAGCTATAGTTGCAAAGTCCTTCACAAACTTCCGGTAATAGGTACAGAATCCCATAAAACTTCTTAACTCTCCCACATTGTCTGGTGTTGGCCAATCATGCACTACTTTCTGCTCCTCTGTCCATCCATTCATTTCTGCCAGTAGCTCAAATTGTACTCTATATGCTTCCCACAGTGCCTTCCCATCGAATTCCTGTGGCTTCCTTCATACTGGATCACCCATATTGCTGACATTCATATCTGGAATGTGACTTCTAACACGACTGAAGATGTCTGCATTAGGGTTTAGCTGCGGTGTCAGGAAGGGGCTTGTCATTGTCTGGGGCTGATTAAGTCGATGGCTAATATATCCTCCTTGTGTAAAATACAATAAATTATCCTTTAATGTATTTAATTCACTTTGAAATTTACTAATGTTTTCCATTTGTACTTCATGTTTCCTTTCTTGTTCCAGTTGCCACTGCTGTAGTCTCTCTTGTTTCTTTTCTCATTCTTCTTGTTTCTTTTCTTTTTCCTCCAACAACTGCTGTAATCTCTCTTCTTGTTTATTTTGCTGTTCGAGCTGCCACTGTTGCAGGTTTTCTTGCAACTGCTGTTGTCTCTCTTCTTGTTTCTTTTCTTTCTCCTCCAACCACTGCTGTAGTTTCTCTTCTCGTTCTTCTTGTTTCTTTTGCTGCTCTTATATTGCTGCCATCAAATCTGCTAAGCTGTAGTTTGATTTGCCGCTTCTCATTTCCATCTTGTTCTTCTTTTTTTTCTTTTTTGTCCCACTCTCTCACACCAATTTGTTACGCCTCTGGTCATTAGTTAATTTCCTGTATAATTTCTTTCCGATGAAACTTAAGCAACAC
>NW_013668326.1:18041-36787 GCF_000517525.1 Limulus polyphemus
CACTTAATTTCCATGGTGAGGCTATAACTTAAACAAACGCTATATTTCACAACGAACGAACGATTCACTCGCTTAGCTCAATTGTTGACTGTATCTCTGTCTGCAATTCAATTACATTTCATTGTTGCCATCACTTCTTGGTGGTCTAATATTCATGAATACCGCATATCTAGTAAACACTCGAGCATTCACGAACCTTCGAGAATATGACTTGTTACTAGCGTCACGTGACCCCCTCTGTCATAACACTTGTAACGTCGAAACATGTAGAGTCATCAACTTTTTGAAGGCCATAGATAGGCCTAAATAAAATGTTTTTAATTGTGTACCAGATTAACATTGAATATTATTTATGATTTTAATTTGTATATACATTTGACTTGTTTTAATATAGTATTTTAAATCATGTGGACTGTATACTATTTGTTTATTGTTAAAATTTAATGCCAACAAGTCACAGGCACCTACTGTAAAGAATCCAGTCCACATAAAACTTGACAGTTTTGATCAAAATTTCTGCTTCAACTTCTGTCATGGGAATATTGTCATTGTGATATAGGTCTAAATCTGCAGTTAACAAACGGTTTATTTGCACATCTGTATCTGAAAAAGGAAGAGAAATATGAAAAAAAAATTGTTTTTTACATCATAATTTCATCACACCGAGAGAAATATGTTCTTCACTGGGAGGCCAGTAGAGCAGCTGAAAAACTGGAAGACTCCCTGGCAAACCTGAAAGGTTGGAAGATTTGAACAAAATGTAAGTAGTTTAAAATGCAGTAGCCTTGTAGAAATTTGTGGGGAGAAACCTACAGAGTGCTATAAATTGTATTATTTTCAGGTTGTTACAGGTTTATTACTACTTTGCATGTATCATACATTTAGAATGAACAAAATAACTTACTCCTAAATTATTATATCTGAAGACAGGATTTCCTCTCGCTTTCATATACTTTTGCCACAAAGTTGTAAGACAACTTTATGTGTTAGTTTGAAGTATTTAACCCTAGAATGCCAGCACGGTTAGTTTTGTACACAGGTTTAACTTTTATGTGGACATAGTGACCCCACACTGGAGTTCTAGAGTTAAACATTTATAACTCAATAATATTGTAGAATCAATATTTTGCCATATTCTTATACTTATGTAAGGTAAATAATGAAATAAAAGGCTAATATTTTCATTTCTGCCTGTAAACAAAAGAATGTACTTCTTGATTTCTTTGTAGAATTATTCTGCCCATCCCAAAGAATAACATTGTTATTACTAAGAACCTATCATTTCCTGAAAATATATTATCCATTTCTTGAATTTTCTATGTTTCCCTTAGGTTTTGTAAAAGCCTTGGTTGAAACCTTACTATAGAGCCAAATCAAATGGTTTAATCATTTATTAATGAAACAAAGCTTTGAAAGTGGTTATCAAAACAGTTTAAATAAGATTGGAGAGAGCATGAATTAGATTATCCCATATTAATAAAGTAAACATATAGGTTTAAGATTTTGTTTTATGGTTTCTTTAAATGTTCCTTTCACTGTGAATTGGGAAAGTAATTGTGTGTTAAATTACATTGTTTGAAAGCTACAGAAATGTCTTCAATATGAAGAATCAGATAAATTGAAATAAGCTAGGTAAGCTTATAGAGCTTAGAGATTAGTGGAATGGGTAACAAAGAAAATTGTATTAAAAGTTTAGCACAGTAATAAATGTAAAATATTTAGAGAAGGTTTTGTCATCATCAGATTAAAGTAGTTTACTCAGACACAATTTTTCTAAACAGGAGGTGTTTTTTTCTCTTTCTTTCACCAAATAAAATAAAATAATAGTCAAATCAGATAAGTTTACTGTTTAGTGAGTATGGTAGGTGATTGCAAAATATTATAACTCAAGTATTTACTGAATATTGTTTTTTATGTTTATCTTATTTAAACAATGTACATAAATAAATTAGACTTCCTAACTGGCTACTTAATTATTTGTAACTGTAATTGTGACATGTTTTAAAAAAAATATTATTTCCCTTATCAAGAAGGTAAAACATGTTTCATTACTTAATCATCAATATATTTTATTTAGGGAAGCTCAATGTGTGATTACTGCATATTTGAAAAATAAACAATGGCAATTACATGGTGGTATTTAGTCAATATGAAAGATTTAGCTGCCTAGTGAGAAGTGTCCATAAAACTTGTGGGAATATATATTTTTTTTTCACAAAAAATTTGTTTTTTACAAGTACATAAAATGATCAATCATACGAAATCGTGGATAATTAAAAAATCAAAACAATGCAAAAAAAATAGAAAAAAAACAATACCACATTAGATAATTCATTGGTTGAAAAAGTTAAAATGGTAAGCACATACCCATTTTTTTTTGGCACAGGTTGTTAGGGGCATGGTTTACTAATTGATGAGCAAATACCACTAATCACCCAGACATAACTGATGAGATCTCTAAATTTACATTGTCAAGATGATGGTAATGTCTAGTACAAATTGTGAATGGATAGAAAAAAAAGCAGTGTAATACTGTTTGGGATAAATGGTGACAAATATGGGCCACATGACTGATAATAAGCCAAAATACTTATATATGCAGTTTAGGGTAAAGACAGTTAGCTGCAATATAAAAAAACTGAGAGAAGAAATAAACATGTATGCATGTGTTTATAGCAAGCCATGCTCTCTAAAGGTACTGTAAATAACAGCACATGGCCAGCTGTTGCTGACACCAGAAGTACATGTGTCACACATTAATGTGGTTCACCTGAAGATGCACAGTACATAAAAAGAGAAATTTCATTCACAGAATCATGGCTTCAAAGTGTATGATATTTAAACAAAACGTGTGTAGCATAAGCATGCCAGGTGAAAACAATTTGTTAAATGAGATTTGTATAACGAAAAAAGTATTTTCTCTACTGAAAAACTTTTATAGTACTAGTACTCTTTACTGTATTTGACAACTTGCTGCTCTCAACCTACAAACTTAGTCTTTTTATGCAAGCATTTAACATTTTCTCTAATTATTTGAACATTCACTGAAAAGTTCTTTTCTGCAGTATATAGTAGAGCATATTGAATACTGGAAAAGTATTAGTGAGAAATTAACCAAGATACTTCCAACAAACTTCAAAAATCAAAGTTCAATTTTTTGGCCATTCTTCACTCAAGAGAACAAAAATTTCTATATCTAACCAATTCAAACAACTAATAAAGAGGCTTTATTGCAATTTTCAATCTTTCTTGGAGTTTAAGCTAGTATTTTGATTAAAGAGATATCTACCTAACTCCTTGAACTTATAGTCAGGGATGAATACTACTAGTTTTTGAGCAACCATTTTTTGCCATAATATATCCCCCAAAACTAAGAACAATTTTTCTGTTTGTATATGTCTTTCACAACTATTAATTTTTTCAAGTTCCTCTCTTTCTACATTCCACAGTCACATGAAAAACAATGAAATATCAAACATCTCTCTCAGATTTTATAATTTTATGTAATGAATAGATACAACATTTTTAATATGTAAAAACCCATTAAAAAATAACTGCCTTCTTTTAAATCTGTTACAATTTTCCTTTACCCTGTAATATTTTGGAATGAGCTTTTTTCAACTTCTTAATCATACTTTGGCACCATCCATATTTAAAAAAATATCTGCACAGGATAATTTGGACAAACCATTTCTTACCATATTTTTTAATTATTTGCCTAAATATATTCCCATATTATCACGTACTATAACAGGCTAACGTGCCAATTTTTAAGTTCATTTCTGAAAAAAAAACCTGACATAGAAGGGGTTAATTTCGACAGAAAGTTACCTTGAGTTCATTTGCAATTTATATATATATTTCTTCTCTCACTTTACCAACACGCTAACGCCAAATTCTGTGCCAAGCAAATTATTGTTGATCTGAAGATTGTGTAATGTTCCGATAGAAACTTCAAATGATTTGCTGTCTCCAACCAAAATAACTGTCAACTAGTAATCTGAGAAGTCCCTATCAGGTTCCACATGTTGAAAGGCAGCCAAAATTGGTAATATTCTAATTGCAGTTGTTTTCTATAATTTTTTAGAAAATATGTATATCCTTAAAAACATCTGTAAAGCTCTCTTTCACACAAATTATCTTTAGTTAACTTAAAAGGAACAGTTCCACCACATGCACAAATATTGTACTTGATAAGATACACTTTCAACCTCATTATAAATTTTTAAAAGAGAATAAATTCATCATCATCATTTATTGCTCACAGAAATTTTTTTTTACAAAGCATGACCACCAAGGATGATATTTATTCTTGCATTCTCTAGTCAAGTGAAAAAATAGCAAGACTTGTACCAGTCGAGTTAGGTTATATACTATATATACTGGTTCTAATGCTATTTGTCAAATTTACATTCTGATGTGTATTAATTACATATTGTGGAATTCATTATTCACATAAATTTTGGATGAAAACATTGGTGTCCAAATATTGTTTATTATAGTGATTATAATGAATAATATATTTTGTTTGTACAGTGGTTGATAACAGTAATTGTATTAAGTTAATTGTTTATATAGATGTTTGTAATAAAAAAATACTTTTGGTCTTGAAAACAGGTAGTTAAATTGCATAGCTATAAAACATTACTCACACTGGGCAACTGCAAATACCAAGTTTCTTTCAGGTACAAGTCCAACTTTTAATTTTGGAGGACCAACCAGCCAATGTATTATAGAAGAGAGTCCATTTCTTCTAATAACTGGTTTAATTGACTTCTGTGAAAAATAAAAATTAATTCTGTTAATATTTTTTTGAATAAATATTATTCTCTTTTTGATACATTGAGCTTCAAATATTCTTAATATTACACATTAATAGTAAATTTTCATGCACAGTGACACTAAAAAAAAAAAGAAGCACTTGATAGTTACAAACTAAGCTAAACAGTTATCAATTTCTTGTACTTTTTAATATGGAATGCCTGGTAATAGAAACTGATTGTGGTTCAGGGTTAACGAACAATGCTAAAGGTGCCACTACTTGGACAGTTTGTAATAGAGAACAAATAAGTATATGTAAATGGCAACTTGTTTCATGCTAGTACTGAATTCTTGTAGAAATATATTATATTTATGTAATCATACATCTTTGTATGTGTGAAAACCTAACTGATCAGGCAGGAATGTCACCAGTTTTTTTTGACACCATCACCCAGTGTTTCCTTCTGTTTCTGCTGTACAATTTTCAAAAGCTACAGCATACTACTTTGCTTCTCTTATACAACGTTATTTTTCAACTTGAGTCACACATGGCATAATTACTTTCTTTTTTTTTTTCAATGGCTGGATACAACTTCTGCATTGTACATACAGATGAACAGTAACCTGTTTCCTGTTATTATCAAATTCCTAATTGGATTTATGTCTCATAAATGTTTAAATATACGAACCCTACCTTGCAGTATGATATAAACTATATTCAATTTTGAAAGTAGAATATTAAACAGTGTTCTTAGCAATAAAGGATGTAAAAGTTGGAATCTTTAGGAACTGAAAACTCCAGACATATGAACAAAATTATCAACTTTTTGAAGGCCCACAGAACTGTGTAAAAATCTTTGAAAAACATTTTTTAAATGCTCACCAAAATGCTGAATAATGTTTATTCTTTACACCAACAACCAAATGAATTAGATGCAAATGACAGAATATTACACATTCTAATTTCATTGAAGACACTAATATTTAGAGTTAAACCTTAAAAAATATTTTTTTTTAAAATAGGAACTTTTAGAATCCATCTATAAGACTTGCTATAAAATGAACAGTGTAAGAAATTTAACTTTATGTAATCCATATATAACATTGCTTTAAAATATTCTTGTTGTCAGTGTTTCAAGAAGACAAGAAATGATTCATGAATTATTTGTAGCTTTAGTTAATGCATCACTCTTTATAATATGCTTTATATATCAATGAGTGAGATATTTAACTGTGACCTGCGAGTGTCTTAAATTTAAATCTCTTTATTTACTATTAAGTAATCACATACTTAAGTTTAACTGTCTCTTTAAAACCATTATGTATGAGCAATGAACTGCTCATGCCTATTGTCATATATCTCCTGATAGTTCCAGAACTTTTGGAAGCAAATAGTTTACACATTTTATTCTTGAAGTTCTATTTGTATTACTAATCTTTCTAAGTTAATTTTAGAATCAAGATTTTATGGTCTATAGCGTATTGTTTTCAGTCCCCACCACCACCCCATTTTTTGTAAAACTGAAATTGAGATTAGAGTTATTTTTCTCCTTATAGAATCTCTTTGGTTGTTTCTACCTTGAGAATACTTATCCCTCTGTCTCAGTTTTGTATTTTAACCTCACATCACAATTTGGCCACTGACTCAGGTTTGCTACAGCCATATAAATAGGGCACTCCAAGATTAAATGTCAGAGACATACAATGACACCTTCAACAAGATTCACCAATCATCATGACATTAAAGAACCTTAATTTACCTTCATTTCAAGACTTCCCCCCTGTTCTACCTGGGATTATCCCTGATACATATGTGGTATATGAATATACCATGCATTTCTATATTCTTCTAATGTAACAGCATTTATTCTGTATATGTGCAGGTTTCACATAACACATGATCAAGAAAGCTGTTAAGTTGATTTCATTCTAGCTACTTTTGTTTCTTCATTGTTTTTAGTAGACAATACTTGTTCTGCCTGTGGAAATATTGTTGCAATACTGCACACTTTGAAAAGATTCCAACAACATCTTTCTTCAATAATTATTTAGATGACATCCAGAGGTTACGAGCTCACCTATGTTGGAATGAAAATGACCAGTCACATGGGTAGTGGCAGTCACTCTGTGTAAATATGACATTTCTTGCTAACTAAGCAACATTGTATTTAATCAGTCTGTTTGTTTCATAGTTTCAGGTTGAGCAGTTTAATATGGAGAATCCAGAAGAACTGACTGTTATTTGTAAGAAAGAGAGCAAGTACATACATTGTGTTTAAAAACTGGTATATCAATGACTGTTCATTTTGTATTTTACTTTATGTCAAGTCTCTTTATTTCATTCATTTTCAAGACTCAATTACTCAGACTTAGCATTACTTTGTAATCAGTACCTTAACCAGATTTCCTGCTAACACTATAAAAAGAAAGTTGGACATTTTGATCAACCTTTACAACTGTGAAATTACACATGCTATAACTTTGAATTTAACATGTATCATCACAGAAATTTAGCAAACTTTTGGTAAATAAGTCTGTTGCATACAAAAAAAAAATCAGAATTTTTTATAAAGATCTGTCTTGGAATTTCCAAAGCCTTTAGTGAGACAGTTCAAGTGAAAGGTGATTTTCATAGTAAGAATGAAAATACTTCTTTTCATCTTACAGTTTTCATATTTGCATAACCTCTTGACTCTTCTAACTTAATATCTAGTTTTTTTCCAGTAGAACTTCATATTTCATCTCTTAATGTCTCTATCCTAACACTAAAGCTAGATAAATCATCAATTTACAGTAAAATATAACGTTGAAAAATGTGAAATAAGATGAATAACATTTTCCCCTCTGCACTGACTGCAGTATTGATAAAAAAAAGTCCCACATTACTATCTTAACAGTCTTAATCTATTCACGTTTTTTTTTACTTTTATGGTATTATTGCTGTAATTTGTACCCACTGGAGCTGTAACCTTTGCATCCAAAGCAATAAATCCCAGTAGCAGCCCATTAGGTGTTTCTCATAAAGCTAAGATATACAGCACATAATCCAGCATCATGTTTCATAGTGACACTCAAACTACTGTAATTTTATCCATTTTATTTCACCAAAGTTTACTTAGGCTAAGCTGAAAAATTCATAATTTGTACATCTTAAATACTGTTACGTATCTGCTTGTTTGTTAATTTCCCATAGAAATTCTACCCGAGAAACTTCAGCAATACAAGTCCTTTCTTGATTAACCAAGTTTATTCTTCCTCGATACAAACTTTTAGCATACAATAATTTCACAATCAGTACATTTCTCGTCACTTTAAACTTAAATTTAAATACATTTATAATAACTTTTATAAATCACAGCGATTCACAAGCTCGATAACTTCGTTCTATGCGACGACTGCAAAACATACACAATTTATGGCTCACCATCACTACAGTTCGGTTGTCTCAATTATTTCTCTATATCTATATCGCTGGTTTTCTTTGCCAGGCTTATATACTAAAAAAGAGGGCATCTAGCAAACACTCGGACATTCACGGGGTTCCCCGATAATTCGAGAAACAACAGCGCACATGCTCCCAGCATCACGCGACTATAAAGAACAATAGCAGTGTCTTTGTGAATTCTACGCATTTCATTTTTACAATTAACTACAATTAACAAAGTCCACAATTTTGCCAATTTCAAACTCTACTATAAAGTTTGATCATTTCGAATTTCTTTTATAACTTTGTGTATGATATAAAACATATTAAAGAATAAATTTGTTATAAAAAATACAGCCTTCCCTCAAATTACATGTTTTAATAAGCAATTTACAAATAGCAATGTGTTCAGTAACTGAAATTTGATGCTCTTCTGGAAGACCAATGATGATAATTGTATTTCCAAGTTTTCTAGAATGTAACACTTGAATCCCCAACAATGAAAATATATTTTTGATAGATATTTACCTTCTTTCAAAGTTACAATTCTCGATTTGATTGTCCTATAATGTGCAAATTTTCTTTCACTACTAGCCTTGAAATTCCCACCTAATTCCATGTGTATACTATGTGGTTAAGCTGCATTTAAGCATGCAACAGTCCATCAATAGGAGTGTGGCAAACCCTCCTATCATAGCTGGCTTCATCTATGCAGTTGAACCCAATCTTCACTTCGATTCTGGAAGTGGGGAGAATGGGTGGGAAATATGAGAGGAGGTATCTATCAGAAATATGTTTTAAGTATAGGAAAATATTAATTTCTGATATGATTACTTACCTCCGCTCACAGTTACAAATAGAATTCAACATTGAGCAGGTGTAGGGACCAGTGTAAAATTACCTTGATAAGCACCATTTAAAAGCATCTGAAGAGCACCCATGGAACCTCTATGTAGAGGAAACACACCCATGAAAGGCTGCATCACATCTGAACCAGGTATATTCTTCGCCCATGTGGAGCCAACAGGTGTGGTGTCACAATCATAGGGCGTAACAAGGTAACAATTCCAAATCCCTAAGGAAGAGGAATGTGTGTAGAGTGGTTAGAGCACATCAGACCATAAGGAAGAAGTCAACTCAAGGCCAGACCAGTGGCACTAGGAGGAACTCAACCAGTCCATGGTAGGAGGAAGGTCCTCAACCATTCACATCATGTCTAGGAACCAGAAGAGAAGAGATGCCTCTGGATGATGCAAGGAAGTTGGAAATGCAATGTAGTGGGTTTATTTTAGTCCAAATCCAGTTAGCATTGAGGATGTAACATTGGAGGAGGTTCCCAGCCCATTCATATGTGAGGATTTATGTTGGCTGGTCCATCTCCAACCAAAACTAGTCACCCAGGAACTGACATCCAGGCAGCAGTATGAGGGAGGTTTGCCAGCCAGAGGGACTAACTCTGGAGAGCAAACATCAGACCCATGGCAGAAAGATAATCACACTTTCTATACATGCAGAAAGCCACCATCTTATTCCCGACTGAGTGGAATTATGCACATTCAGGAGGATTCATCCATGATCCACCACCCCAGTGGCTAGGAGCTGGTTAATGGTAAGGACTCCTGTACTCCACTGGAAGAAGGGGAAGTGCAATTGGTGACCATGAAACCCTATTTTGACCATTCCTGATTTGGCAATCTAAGGAACATTAGAAATGGGCAACAATCTCTTTCTGCTTTACTCATATTAGTCCATGAGTGTACAGTCCAATACAAAAATATTTATGAAGCAATATCCCACAAGGAAAAACCTATCTTGTGGAACACCTGATCTCAACAGTGAGCATGATAGACCTCATGGAGCAGACTTTGGATATCAGTATACCTGGACAGACACCGCTCGCCACAGAGGAGGATCCATAACATGTAAAGTAGGACCCTGAAAAAAATATGGAAAATGAAATAACTTACCCACTCGGAGTCATAACGACATACGGATAACAGCTACAGGGGGAAGATGATATCAGGCTGAGTAGGAAAAACCTAAGGTGCAAGTAATGCAACTCAAAAGTGTGGGGAGTGGTCCACATGCTGGCCTGGATAATCTTCTCCAAAGGACAACGAAAATGAGCAGCCAAGGACAGTATGAGGTGATAGATCTGAGGAAACAATGCACAGAACAATTGACAAAATTCAGGAGAAAGGGAGGATAACCTGACGAACCCGACTGGTAAGGGTAATAGGAGAAATAAGAGAAATGTACAGATTCCAATGGATAAACAAACAGGAGCAAGAGCCACAGAAGGGTGCTGTGCATAAAACTTAACACCGCAGAGCACATAACAGGATTAACTATGTGATATGGAAGGAAGGGTACTGGAGAGGAAAACACATGGCAAAAATCAGAAAAGCAAAAGGTAGATGACAGGGCCACTCTATAACCCACAATGGTTAAAAAGACCAGACCATTGTCAAACAAGCATGAAAAAAATCTCCCAAGGAAAGGGAGAATCCATTCCAGATATACCAATGATGGAATATTCTTCACTTAGACTGATACACAGACATGGATGAGGAATGGACAATATGAGACAACAGGGAGGCTACACATGTGGATAGTCCCAAGCCCCTCACAAGAAGCCGAACAAAAGCCACATGTCAAGCCAGAGTATGGGAACGAAGGGATGAAGCATCCCTGAGTGAGGTTGCTGGAGGATGGACTGAAAGAGAGAGAAGGGGTAATTGGAGGTTGTTCCTGGAGAAGGGACAGGGATGGAAACTACAGTTGAGCAGGCCAGAAAGGAGTCACAAGAAAGACCCAACATGGACTGGATTGGATGAGAGAAATTACTCGAGGTAGAAGATGGATGGGAGAGTATGTATAAAGGAAAAGGTCCTTTCAATCCTTGCTGAACACATCCATGCCAAAAGTCAAATGATGTGGAAATGAATACCAAAAGAGAAGAATCTTGGCATTCAAATGAGTGGCCAATGCATCCAGTTGGGGAAAATCCAACTGAGAACACAGCCACTGGAATACCTGGGGTTGATAGACCATTCTGTGGGTAGAATTTTGTCAGGATGGAACAAACGATTTCTAAAAAATTGAAGGCACCTGGTATGTAACAAGCCAGCAAATGAATTTGATGGCTATGAGCCCAGAAGAAGATATCTAGAGTGTAGGAACATGAGGACCAGGATCAAATTCCACCTTGACTGGTGATGTAAGAGATAACTGTCGAGTTGTCAGAATGAATCATAACTGTCATGCCCCACAGAGATGACAGAAAATGAAACATCACTCCACAAACAGTAAGAAATTCCAAAAGGTTGATGTGAAGACCTAACTCCTCCTGAGGCAAACAGCCTGAGATCTCCTGTGTACTGCAGAATGCACCCTATGCTGACAACGAGGCAGCTGTGAATATGTTGATATCCAGACATGAAGGAGGAATAAGTTCTCCCACTGTCATGTTCTCCCTGTCTAACCACCAGAGGAAGTAGGACTAAAGGGAAGCATGAAGGGATATCTATAAATTCAGAGGGTCCCTGATAAGGTGCCATTGATCTTGTAGTACCCACTGCAAGAAATGCATGTGGGCATAGCTCACAGGGAAAAAGAGCCTCCAGTGATGCCCAAATCCCCAAAAAAGACAAAACCTCTTGTGCAGGAAGAGAAGGTGTTGATAGTGCCCTATGAACACCCACATATGAACAAGATATTGAGTGGGGTGGATAACAGATCTCTCCACCTTGATATACCAACCCACCAGAACAGCTTCTCTTAGAAGAAGTAGGGTGTATGAGGAATGCTCTGCAAAGGATGGAGCCAGAAGAAGCCAGTCATCCAAATAAAGATGGAAATTGAGCCAACGAATATGTAGGAATCGGGCAAATGACAGGACCACCTGAAAAAAGCATAGGATGTCAATGCCAGCCTGAAGGGAATAGCTCGAAATTGATAAACTTGATCCTCGTGAACAAAATTAAGATACGACATGAAGCCCAAGCAATAGGGATGCGAAGATAAGCATCAAACACATTGAATCTTGTCATTGAAAGCCCTAGAAGAAATTCCCATCTGAGATACAGATAGGATTCCATGGTGAACAGAGGAAGCAATTCAGATGGGAGAGATTGAAAACAGAACACCAATATTTGGTCTTCATGTGGAAGAGAAAAAGTCAGAAATAGAATCCTGTAAGTACAGGAGAAACCTGTTTGATGGTGCTCTTGACGAGAAGGTCTTGAACCAGTTCTCTGAGATGCTGGTGGGAAATGGGATCTTGAGGGAGGGGAGGAGCTGGGACAGGGGATTAGGTGAGAGAAAAAGTCCTTCTGACAAAACTCGAATGACCCAAAGGTTTTCAAAAAGAAAATATGCAAGTGCAAGAGTGCAGTATGTGGGGAGCGCGGTATACTAACCCTTGTATGTAATTGATTTGAAAAACGTTTGGCATGAACCCCAATATTAGGCAAAGTAGGGAGAAACAAAACTCAAAACTAGGTGCTACAGTAGGAAGGGGGGAACAAATGACATGAATGACAAAGCAAAAAACACAACATACCTGTGATACCAAGTCTAAAATTGGTGACTGAGGTCTAGGTGCTTCAATAGGCTGAGAACATGCCTGCACAGCAAAGGAAGGAGGGGGAGGGGGGATGAGGCTGATCAAGTTCACATCATCCCGATCTAAGTCCTCAAGTAATAGAAGAATTGCTTGTAGATTGGGAGATCCCTCAGCCTGCATGAAAGAAGACATCTCCCAACAAACTACAGCTGAAACTTTCTGTACCTGCAGGCATTATCACAGGTTGTTGAATGCCAATACCATTGGTAGCCATTTTGTTGTAACATTAAATTGTGAATTCATAAATATTGACTGACTACTAGTAATTGAGTGAGAAAGAGAATTCACAATCAAATAAAGAAATTTAACTCAATAGTGAATTATAAACAATACTTTGAAATGCAAAAACCAATAACTGAATAAAAGAAAAAAAAAAGTTTTGAAATCAAGCAATAAGTCTTAACACTGTTGTGCCAAATCGAGAAGTGAAGATTGGGTTCAACTGCATAGAATGAGTCAGCTGCAACAAGAGGGTTCGTCACACTCCTATTGGTGGAGGACTATCACATGTTGATTTGCATGTTTAAATGCAGCTGAACCACATAGTATACACGTGGAATTAGGTAGCAGTTTCAAGGCAAGTAGTGAGCAAAACGTTGAGCACTAGTGGGCACTCAAATCGAGAATAGATGTAAATGTGAGAAGAGGTAAGTAGTCATATAGGAACTTAGATATTTGTTAAGCAAATATCTCGTGTTCATTTTCTGTTTGTAAAAATCTTGTTTGTTTCTGAACTACTTGTATTGTGTTCCTTTAAAAAGGTTTTTTAAAAGTTTTGTTATAATCCTCATGTACAAAAGCAGAGGTTGACCACAATGCCCCTAGTAATAAACAATTTTTTGAAATATGCAACAAAAAATAATGTTGATAGTAATATGACATTACCCATACAAAATTTCAGTTTCTTTCGGAAATCTTTTTAGGACAAGTTTCATTTTTTCAACAGTTTATTTGGCTACTGAATCTTTAAGAAGTTTGTAAATTGAATACATAAGAAGAGCCCAGTGTTTTAAATAACTCTCAGGCAATATACTAGAAAGGGTAGGGAGTGAATAATATACTAAAAATGGTCGCCATTTAGAAGCTTTCAAGTATTTCTTATCAAGAGGAGATCTTGGAATTATTGTGACTTCTTTTGGTGGTTTAATTTGTTTAAGGTGTCTATCAAGTTCACTGATACATCTTCCTATATACCATGGAGCCCTGTGGTGTTTTGAATCTCTAATTATAAAGAAACAAACATTCTAACAACACCCAGTAGCACACAATGCATGTATTCAGGTACAAAAGATCTAACAATATTGAAAAGAGGTAAAAATAACAAAGAACAGGATTCCTTGACACCAGTGACAAGATGTCCAACTTCTACTGCAGGGACAGCATCAGCTTCGTGTTGCTTACTACTCCTCAAGACACACTCATCATGTTCTTCTAATGGATAACCTCAGGTAAAACCATTACCTTTTGGTACTACTTTATCTAGGTGTAAACAAAAATCACACCCATACAAGCCATTAAACTGATTTGTATTTCTAAGCTGTGGTCTTCCAACTGAATCAGATGAGTAGACAAGAGTACACTTTTTTACAGCTTTTTCTTTGTGGGAACCAAGAACAACACCTGTATCATGGAGTTATTTTAAACTCATCCACAAATGTCTTCAAGTAAACCTCCATACATGGTTTGTGTGAGCTAAACCACATATGAGATAGTAGAATATTTTCACATCTCTTTTTAGGTGGAAGTTCAATAACTGTAACTTGAATTGGTTAGATGCTTTTTTTTTTGAGATAACTCAAAAACTGAAACACCATCACAGATCCACTGAATGGAAATATCATGTGGACTAAAAACAAACTCCTTGGCTATTTTATACAGTTTTCCTAAAGTAATATCACTTAAACTGTCTGTTGCTCTGCTGTTATTTGTGTTATTACACATAATTTCCTTTTCAATCAAATCTTTAAGTTGCCTTTTCAATGGTATTTAGATACAATAACTATTTTCTTTTAAGCTCTTTTTCATGTCAAAACATTCACCACATTCTGGACAATTCTGAATTTCTTTACATAAATTATCAATACATAAATAGCTTTCACAAGAAATGCAATAAAAATGTTGTATGATTTCACAATACTCAGAACAACTAAATATTTACAAAAGAAATTGATAGTTTTGGAAAGTCTCTTATCAAACATGATAATAGTGATAGCATGTCTTGTAATGCATCATTCAAAAGCTTATGTCTGAAAACATATGACATGATTAATAGTACACTTTCTTTTGTAGAATGGTTCATCAAAACTTGTAGCCCGTAGAAAATAAAACAAAATACACCACAATAAATTAAAAAATATTTTCCACAACAAAGGTTATTCTTAGTTCTTTCATTGTCAAACACATTTGGGACATAAACAAGGAATTATGCAGTAGGAAAAAATTCAAATATTTTGAGATTTTAATTATTTTTACACATTCTAATAAACTTATTTCTATTTAGATTCTGAAATTTCCACTTACACACATACATAACCTACATAACATTATTCAACACTTTACAAAAATACTAAGTTTCCACAGATGCTTTTCTACTTTTAACATTCAATATTGAATAAATAAAATAGCAAAAGAACTGACAAGTACTTCTAAACTACAAGAGAAACAAACTTAACAATTTTTATAAACAATATTTTTACATGAATACCAACTTTCTCCTCAGTACTACCTCATTCATTCTGACATCTCTAAATTGTTGGTCAGTGTTTTTTCATTGAATATCATATTTCAATCCTCCAGTTCCCTGCATTTCTTCATATAGATATAAAAGAAAACTGCATAGCCAGCAATGCACAATGTATACATTTAAATTGTTTACTGCAAAATAACGAATAAACTTACAAACAGAATGCAACATTGAATATCATATACTATAATAAATATTGTTCAGTCAAAGCAACACCATTGATAACCTACTTTGTTTATTTTTATCCTGTTGTCTTATTCTTACTAAAATAATCTTAGTATTAGGAACTAAAGTCTTTGGAATTAAGCAACAGAAAATTGTTCAATTTGAAAAAAGAGATATTATAATACTTTTACTTTTAGTACTTACATAAAACTTACAGAGTTGAGCATAAATCACGACTAAATAACTACTGGCAATATGAAAATTAACACTTACTGAATCGGTTTGATATTCAGTCTCACTCTTAGTGTCACAATGGTTTGGGCATGAGTTGCTATTATTAATGATATTATAAGCTTGAAGTTGATCATTTTCATTTTCAATTTCAGATGCAGAAAAATCAGGTTGCAAGATTTCCTCATAAGTCATATTGTAATTGTGCTGAACCTAAGGCAAACATCATCTTTCTTCGAAATCTCATTGTGCAAGGCATTTCAGAGATATCTTCAAAATTTAGATATCTTTTACTATTTGTGGAAGTAGTACTAGAAGTACTAACAGCAACAGTTGGATGTTCAATTTCCATGGTTGAAACTTGAAATTAATTAGTTCAGTGTTCAACCATAACAATTTAATTATTGCTACCCATATGGTTTAATCTAACTTTCAGAAACAATCTAAGTAATATTAAACATAAGCTATATAATCTAAACAATGAACTACAAAATGATGATTTCTTTTGATACAGAAACAGAATTTTAACAGAGCTAACAATAAAAGCAGCGACCATACTGCAACAACAAGCACAGTGACAGCATCTATTTCATCACTGATTCCATATTGTAGCTAGCATGTGATAATCAAATTGATAATGAATTTTTAAAGTTTAATGTATTTTTAAATTTTTAAAATTTATTTTAAATTCATCAAAATATATTGTTTTGTTAAATTTAACTAATAAATATCTAATGTATGAGGGTATTTTCTGGTTTGTCATTAACCATGTGATCATGTATTAGCTAATCAGACTGAACTTTGGAAAGTATCTTTTTTGAGTAGGATTTATCATGGATTTGAGCGTGTTAGATAAAGATTTGTTTGAAGGAAACACTGTTGAAATAGGACTTAGACACTGATTGAAAAACTTCAATAAGAATGAAGTTTTTAAAGCTTTACATGAAGGTAAAAAGAGAGTAGTTGAAGTTCAATGGCCAGAAGGTGGTTTAAAACCATGAGGCAGAGGTGAACCAACAAAGAAAAATCCAAAGTGGACTCCCTGTCCAACTTGCATTTTGGCAGTTGGTAAGCATTCTAATTTCTACATTATTTTGTGATTAGTTTACAAATAAAAAAATTTAAAACTTCATTGCAGATTAAATCATACTTTACAACTTGAGTACTATTAATGAATGTTTGATTTTACTCCAGTGTTGGGTATTCCTATATTAACCCTACAACTAGTACAAATAGTGGGTTTTGTTGAATTCTAAGTACTGGAAATAACAACAAAAATTACACACCATTGGATTCCACAGTAATAAATTAGTAGATTTACACTGCAATTTGAACTATTTATTTATTAATTAATGAAAAAGAATTAATAATCATACATGTAAATTGACCTTTCGCACCACACAAACATTTAATTGAAACAATGCAAATAAAATTGCTTTACCTGAGATATTGTGTGAAACTTGAGACAAGGTGAGATAAAATGTAAGCCTACTTCAATTTAAAACCGAAATGTGTGAATTTATATATTGATAAATTAAATGAAATCTGTCACCAACCAACTTGCATATCTATCTATTAAAGTAAAGATTTTGTATTCAATTGGTTTCATGATTGACAGATATATACCTATTATGGCATAAAGCAAACTGTTCCAATTCATCTTTTTTTGGATATGCTGTCGTGAAGCAATTGAGGATTTTGAGGAATTCATGCAATTGCTTCATAGTAATTCCCAAGTTTAAGACATTTTTTCTTGAGAGAGCAAAACAAAATATAACGAAATAAAGTTAGAGTGTAAGACATGTATATGTAATAAAATGGCATAAGAAACGATACTGTTGTTAAAAAACTAGGTTGATAAATAGAGAAAGTACAAGTAGCCTAAGATCACTAGTTAGAGGATGAATAGAATATGTTAAGTAAAGAAAACTAGAGAGTAGTGGTTTCAAGAATCATAAGTTACAAAACGAGTTATAAAAAAATGAAGCTATTGCCTAGCAATGAAGTATATGCACTAGCACCAGTGATTGATGGTGATTAATTACTGATGCCAACTCGTTAGTATTGTGGAGGCTACAAAAAAAGTTGATGTTAACACGCAAAAGTGGTACTTTGATGATATATTCCTTACACGATGCTGGTGTATTAGCACAAGTAAGAAGGCTTCCGACTAACTCACCATAACAGTAACCAATATGGTGTGAGAACTACTTGTGGGTAGTGCTGCACCACTATTTGGGAATTCGTAGGAACACAAAGAGAAATTGTTTAAAAACTCATTTTGAGGCAGAAAATCAGTCTCCTCATGAGTTCTTACTAAGTGCTCATGAACACCAACAGTTGCTCTAAGATTATGTTAAAAGTATCCAATCAGCAAAAGTACACCTTGTCAACTATGTTGTACGTAAAATTTTTCTGACTCTCTAGCTTCAATCAATGTAGTTATAGTAAGAAAGATTTAAGAATGACTTATAATGTGCTAACTGATTATTAGTGAAGGTTTACATGAGATAACTTAAATATTTTTACTAAATAAGTGAATTGTTAAACTAGAGAATTTATCTATATGCTTGCATTTAGTATTGATGTTGTGATTATGTATTGTGAGATAAAGTCAATTAAAGACTATTATAGTGTTGCGTCAGCGAGGTCACATGACTAGTGTCACGCTCCCTGCTTTCTGGAAATATCTTGTACCTTCGTGAATTGTCAGGAGATTACTAGATATAGGGTAGTCTGGTATATATAAGAGGGTGACAACGTGACTGGACAATAATGTGTGTGTAGACAGTGAG
>NW_013668326.1:37014-38110 GCF_000517525.1 Limulus polyphemus
GAAATTAAGTGTATCGTAAAGTTATATTCGGAAAGAATAAACCAGTTTTATTAAGTAAGGATTTGTGTCGCTAAAGTTTCGTTGGAAGGAAGTTACGGGAAGTTAATTAACAAACGGAGACGTAACAATATTAATAACAGACTCAGTTTCTTTATTCTAACTGTAAGTTACCTCGAGTCAGCGACTTGTGAGCTCCACTCACCACTGCAATCCTCAACTAAATAAATTGAAACTCCAACAATTAGCCCTAAGGGTGCTGCCCATTACAGCTGACACAGTCGACAGGATTTTTGGACTAGCTAGCAACAGGTTGGTTAGAGTAAAGAAAGGCAGAAAAAGGAAGAAAGTCAGCCAAAGTACTGTAAGTAGTATAGGTTAAAAATAAGTAGTAAGTAAGTGAATATGGCTACTGCTGGTATAAACACAACTACAGAAGAGGGTGGTGCATGC
Organism: Limulus polyphemus; assembly: GCF_000517525.1. Lineage (NCBI taxonomy): Eukaryota > Metazoa > Arthropoda > Merostomata > Xiphosura > Limulidae > Limulus > Limulus polyphemus. The sequence continues at coordinate 37,465 of NW_013668326.1, forward strand.
CCTAGTGTCGATAAAAGGGCGGACACTAGGTACAAAGCTGTGGCAGAACAACCCGCACAAGTAGGTACATGTGGCTCTATGCATTTAACGAGTAGACTTGACAAGGATGTTGAGAGCTTTATTGATGCCTTAAACGAAGCTGCCAGAATATTGGGCTGGACTGACGCCCAGAAGGCAGACATATTAAGATTAAGAACAGCAGGAGAACAAAATGCTATATTAGGGTTTATAATGAACTACGTGAAACAACAGGTTTTCGATGTCTAGTACATAGATTAGTAGAGGAGTATAGGAAGCAAGAAACAACAAATGTAATTCTAACAGGATGCACAACTTAACTCAGCAAAAAGGCGAATCTGTCCGAGTTTTTGGACATAAGTTGTAAGAGTTAGGTAATAGATCGTGTAGGGCTTATACACACCCGAACAAGTTGATGATACAAGATACTTTAAAATCTGAATATGAACGAGGGTTATACAGTAATGCAGCTAGATGTTATTTGAATGAAGCAAATACCCCTCAAGCAAATTTGCTTGATCTGATTGATGTAGCCACATGAAGAAAAGCCACGAGAAAAACATATTGTTGCGTCAGCGAGTCACATGACCACGTGACGCAATGTTTCTAGAATTATCATGTACTTTGG
>NW_013668326.1:39070-57252 GCF_000517525.1 Limulus polyphemus
GATGGCCTCCAGTGTTTTAACTGTGGCAAAGTTGGACACAGAGCGAGGAACTGCTTTCAAAAGCAGAAAAGAAATGAGCAAATATCATGTTTTACTTGTGGTATTACAGGTCACGTCACACGAGATTGCTGACGCCCAAGGAAGGCAGAAAACGAAAAAGCCCCAAAGGCTGGAGCTTACAGAGGAAAATTCCCAAAAAATAACGGTAGCCCTACGTTTACTGTAGAGTCAATAAACATAATCCCCCCCGGGATTACAGAGCGAAATTAGTAGTAGTTCCGGCAATTTGGGATAAAAGCTTGAGTTTGAGTGTCCATAGTGTTAACAAAGTATCCCCAATAGTTGTAGTAGAAATAGAAGGTATAATATGTCGGTTATTGGTTGATACAGGCACTCGATCTTTAGTACAAAGTGTAGAGCTAGTAGATAAAAACCCGACATTGTTAGATAATGCTTGGAAAGAAGTTTCTAGAAGTATTTTACCTTCTATAAGGCATGTATTTGATAGATTATGGAAAGCAAATTTATGGCTTAAACCAAGTAAATGTCAGTTCCTGAAAAAGAAGTAGAATATCTAGGTCATTTGGTGACTGCAGATGGTGTAAAACCTGACCCTAAAAAGTTAGAAGTCTGTAAGAATTTTCCAGTGCCTAAAACAGTGAAAGATGTTCATGCATTTTTAGGATTTGTAGGCTTTCATAGAAGATTTATACCGCATTTTGCACTGGTGGCAAAACCTTTAACTGAATTAACTAAGAAAGAAACAAAATTTCAGTGGACAGATAAAAAGACAGGAAGCATTCGAGAAACTAAGGGAAGCTTTATTAATAGCACCAAGACAATACAGCAAGCACAAAGACAGACAGAAACAACCTATCTACAACAGAGTAACAAGTGTGAAGTGTGCAAGTGAGTTTATATGTGTGTGTGTGATCGAATGGGAACAGAACGTGTGTTGTGAAACAAACCGATCTTTATGAGAAACAATTAGTAATTATATGCTGTGACTGTAGGAAAGAAGGTCACCATCATCGAAATAGAAGGGTTCACAGTATGTGGACACTATTTGATCAAAGAATTAGCCATCAAGGATTGTTGTTCCAGATGGACTGATGTCTACTGTTTCCATCCGCCGTTTACAGAAGATATTTTAAGTGACATCAACCAGAGGCACGTGAACTGATGTACGACATATATCTGCACAGCATCCACTGGACAGATGGGGAATACATCTTAGTGGATCTATTTGAAGGCGTGAACTTTATGAACAACACACCAAACTTTATACAAAGGGAAAAGACAAGAATACTAAATAGTTGGGTATTCCTTGCGTGGATCTAGAAGATTTTGGATGTCCAGCATATAGACATTTGGACTGTGCTAGTGCTGGAAGACTATATTGTGCTTATTGCCAGTATCCTCAGGAACATTGTGCACATTGGAAGGCTTGTGCTCTGTACAAATGGATCATCAACAGTGCTTGGAGTACCTTCTGATGCTTTCAGAGATTTTTAAACGTGTCCATAATACTGAAAATATATATGTATTATAATCATATTTTGATATCTATATGTGTATAATATATTATCTATGTATTTTTAAGTGTATTTCATGTAAACATATATATAATCAGTAGAATTACAACATTTATATATACTGTTGTTATAAACATTGCTGACCCAAACTGTGCTGATGAGCCTTGAATAGGCAAAACTGCAGTCCACAGCAGAGGGTACGGCTAATGAATTAAGCCTCTACGTCACAGATTCTTTTTTCAAATTCACCTTGATGAAAAACAAAAGAAATCTTTAACATACATATAATTGCAATTTTAATTGAAGAGAACAGACATCTTTGAACAGAAAATACTAAGTTGAGGCAAATGCTAAAACTTGTAAATGGTAACTTTTGAGTTTTTATTTGCTTGTTATTCTTTGTGTCATATTTATTCTTGTTCTCTGTTAATCAATGTCACATTCAATTATATTTGTAATTTTTTGGTAAAGATTTTGTAAATAATGTAAGATGATAGTAACATAACTTATTTGCATTATTTAAAACTGTGCTTGAAAGATAAAATAATTTTATTGTTTTATTAATAATTTTCAAATATAAAATTGCAGTTTTGGATACTTAGCACAAATAATTTTTTTTGAGATTTATCTAACCTGTTTGGTCAAGTAAAGAAATTTAAGTGAGAATCCTGGACACAGAACAATAACATTCCTGATAATTCTAAAATTACTAGAAAAAGTTATGGTTCATTATCTCTTACATCTTCATCTACAATACTTAGGACTGATAACAGTGGGGAGGTATGTTTTACTGTTATATAAGCCAGTCTTAATTTTATTGAAGTATGATAGCTTTGATATCTGAAACTTTTATATTTTTGGTGCGTTAACAATATAATTTCAAATGCAGCCATTCTAACATCCTCAGCTGAAATAAACTAAAAAAAAAGACTCTTACTCATATTTCTTAAGTTGTATTTTTTGTCAAAACATTAATGAAATTATTAGAGATATAAAATTTTTAAAAGCATTTTGGTGATAATTATAAAAGGTTTATATTTATACAATGTTTTATGTTGTAGTCATAATGGAATTTTTTATAGATCAATTTGTAATGATTGAAATAACTGTCTCCAATTACATGAAACACAGTAAACAGCCATACTAATTTGTAGTTATTATACAACTTGAAACACCTTTGAAACTATCCCTTTACTTACACAAGTATATGTTATTATATGTAATATAGTATCATTTAGTAATTATATATTTTTTATTTGTATCGTAATATCCATTATTACCAATGTTATGGTAAAAATACTACTATCACACAGTTTTAATTTCAAAATTGATACAGGTATGCTAGTTTATCATTCTCCCATAGTAGTGTTGGACGTCATAAATTAACCTTTACTAATATTTTATTAATTATTCCATTTGTTAACATGTATGCATGTAACATTGATGTTCTTTGCATCTTATTTTCAAGGAATGTGATGTTTGTCCTATATATTCCTTACCACATTTGCATGTGGTACTATATATGTCTTATTTTTATTCCTTCAGTACAGGTTGTTTCAGGTTAGTAAACAAATTTATGTTGTTGTTGTTGTTGATAGGGGAAAGACGGGAGTTAGAATAATAAGTGCTTTATATAATGTTAAAGATTGCCCTATCTTAACTATTAACAAAAAAATTCACATAGATAACATTTCTTTCAGATTTATAGTATCCAGCATAGGCTCATCAGTACTATATGTTGCTAAATTCTTAGCCAAGAGATTATATAAGCTCTGTTCTCAAACTAACCTCTATTCACTCAAAAACCCTTTTGACTTTGTAGACAGAATCAAAAACTTTTAATAAGGCCAAGAAAAAACTAAAAAAACAAACAAAAAAAACACACAAGTATATACAGAAAACCCCATGGTATCACAATGCACCACACATAATATCCAATCATCAACTGTCCCAAAAAATATCCTCCTACTTCACCTATGTAAACTATGCTATACAACTTTGAACCCACAAAGAAAGCCTACAAATTGAATTGAACTATTTAAAGAATGTATCACTATTTGGAGGTTTCAATCCCAACATCAAATAGTTTTTATTAAGCTTTAAAACTGTAAAAAAAAATATTATGCTAATTTCAATTTTTTCCCTATCAACAACGAAAAACATAAATTTGTTTCATTTGCTTTAATGCCAGAAATTACTAATGAACTTAGCAGTCAATTTAATAACAAAAATTAATGTAAAAACTGTATTTAAATCTTCACACAACATAGAAACCTTACTACCTAACCTGAAAGAACACCCATTAATGGAACCAAACCAAGACGTATATAGTATTCCATGTGAAAGTGGTAAGAAATATATGACAAATATCAGATCACGAGATACTTTGGGATGAAATTTTTCTTCTACACCAACCCAAAACTAAAAAAAGAAAGACAGTTTAGAAAGAATAAAAATTGTCTTCTGTAATGGAAAGTACACTGCAAGCCTATTCACCATTATCAAGATGAACAGTTATCAAATAGTGCATGACCTTACATGCCAACATGGACCATAACAATGTAGTGAGGCTTTATAGTTGTTATAAAGTATTCAACTTCTGTATACATATGTCAGAGAATGTGTCCTCACCTAATACATGAATACACAGTTAGGCATTAATAAAAATAATCTCATTTGAGTTAGATTAATACAGAATAATGTAATTCAACATAAGTTTTATAATTATTTATTCATTTTGTTCATGATCACTGATGTATAAATCAAGTTTTCATAATGAATTTCATGCATGAATAAAAATCACATTTATCACTGTCTTTCACAATAAAACATTGTCTAGATTATTCTGCCTTCAATTTTTAAAGATGTTATATGCTTAATGAATAGACAAATTTCAATGTCATACATAGTAAAAATACCTCAGTGCAAGTGAAATCAAGAGAATTCTAAAAGAAGACTAAAGGCCAATACAAGAGCCATAACTACAATAGTGGCTCAACCAAGTTGTCAACAACAAAAAAAAAAAAAATTAAGTCAACTGAGAAAGAAATGGGTGAAAACTTAAACAAGTCCTTCTATATCAATGGCAATAAAAAATTCACATCTATTAATACACTAAAATCAAGAAAGCTTAACAAGAACACCTTAATAACAGCACGACTATGGATATAAAATCACACTCTTCTTGCCTCAAACCTAACAAAAGCATACCACAGATTTTAAGGTGTTAGATTATACAATAACAAATGGATATGAACTTGCCTCAAAAACAATGGAAAATATACATATATATATATATATATATAACCCAGAGTAAGCAAAAGCAATTCCTGCAAGTATGGTCATGTGATGTATGAAGTATCAAATAAAGAAATAAATAAAAATAATCCACTAAGGTCAATAAAGATGCGTGTTTATGTGGTAATCCAAGAGTAAACATAATACACAGTTACCCAATCCTCATAAAAACTGGACCTAATGCACAGAAGGATAGGTGTAGTGATTTGCTACTGATAGAATGAAAGAAAAGACTGATTGTAGGCAATTATAATGTGATGAAGTTAACAAAAAAAGAAATAAAACAACTGTATCGAACAAAAACAAATGATAAAGGAATACTGTATTTAGGAAAAGATAAGTTAGATTTTACTTCATAATGGCCTGAATAAGTATAAAACAAATTAGAATACTCATACAATGAACAAACTAAATGGATTCAAATATCACTGAAGCTTCCATGGCAAGCCTTGTCTCTCTCAAGCCAGAAAAAAATGTACTTTTTATACTAAAACTCCATTTACAGTTGAACAATCAGAAAACTGGATAACAAGAATCTGGAAGCATCTTTGCTCTATGTGACATTGCAGAAACAAGGTAAACTAGCACATAACATAACTATCCCATGAAACAGTGGCCAGCTTCCATAATGACTTCAATACAAAAAATAGCATCTGAGGCCAAATTAAGCACATGTTCTTGAGTAGATTTAGTACGTTCTGAATCAGAAGTTTAGATAATTTAAAAAAAATTTTAAATAGAAAATATTTTTTTATAAATAGAATGAAATATAATATTTGCATACCAAATTTGAATTTTCATACATGGGGAAACCCTCAAAATGAGAAAAGATTTTCAATTAAAAATTAAAAAGATGAGCTTGTGCAGATCAGGGCTACAAAAATGTACATCACAAATTTAGCCAACAGACAAAGATTTCACTCACAAATTATTTACACACACACATAAAAAAAAGAGCATAGTGAATTCAATTACATGGTAGACCTTGCCAGATAATGTTACCTACTAGAAATTGGGATGATTATCTCCAATTGTACACATACATCACAATTATTAATATACCTTTACTACTTGATGGAAAAAATAATGTGATTTAACATATTAAAAATTAAATGAAAAAATAAAAACATCAGTTTTATTATACAATGACAATACTTTTTTCATACCACTTCTGTTTTCTAGCACAGAAACTATTTTAAGTATGATAGATTCAATTTACAAAGTTCCAGATCCATACACGGTGTGGTAAACCAAAGATCTCTGTAAAAGTCGTGGCACGTGTGAGTGGATTATATAATAGATATTTCAAACATTAAATTAAAATAGAGGTTGCTTTGTTCAATATGAAATAAAGGGCATGTCTTCCACTCACAGAAATCAGCACCGAGTAAAGAATCTAAAAGTTAAGAGTTTGTGTCCTGAACCTTTTGGTTATTTTACAGACATGTATGTAAATTTATGCTCTAGTAAAGTGTATTTTATAAGCACATTTATTACTTGGTATTTTCAACATGAATGGCTTTTATGTGATATAAAAATTAAATGGCCAGGTTGGGAATCTCCAAAGTTACAGTGTAATCATCCCTAATTTTGAACTATTAGTCAGAGAGATATCAACCAGTCAGAACATCTGTTTCAGCTGCAACCCAGCAAGTTAACCACTAAGCCACATTCAATGGTAAGTAATACACAGATGTTACCTAAAATGTCCTTAAATGAGTCAAATACATCTTAAATAATAGGAAACAGAATACTAGATTAAGTATTCAAATGTGATAAGTAAGATAAAAACATAATAAATTCATTATTATACACTTGAAGCTTTTACTAATTATAAATCATATACAAACAATTACAAGTTAAATAGCACCTAACTACTATACATATTTGCAAAAAAAGCTAAGAAAATTAATTTACTTGGGAGCCATACAACTTTTTTTTTGTCTACTTTCAAATTAATAAAAAGTGAAAAAAAATTCTGAGTAGCCCCTATTAAGTTTGGCTTTCTTAATTTTTTTCCAAATACTTGTAACACTGTATGTGAAGCCTCATATTAGCAAGATATCAAACAGAAGTGTATGGTTAACATAATTTATCTATACCTCTCTTGCTTTACATAATGTAATTAGAATGTGTAGAAATAATAAACTAATGATTAATTTTTATTACGTATCATAAGGATCAAAATATAATGAAGATAGAAAAAGTGTCACACTGTCAGTGCATAATGTACCAACATACTCCTGATGGCAATCAAAGAGATAAAGAAGTCTAGATAATCATATGGGATAAAAGCACACAAGACTGTGGCTAACATTAATACAAGGCATGCTAAAATTAATTTGTGGGAAAATACAAATGATTTACATTAACACAAGGTATGCTAAAACTACTTTAGTTGAAGACAGAAATGTTTTATCCTACATTATGTCTAACTATAATTTTTAATTAGATGAACTATAGCTACGTGAAGTAAAAGCCCTACCAGCATATACAGAAAAAATATTGATCTCTTAAAAGAGTTCTCTATTTTAAATCTTGACACCACAATAATAATCTGCAAGATAAATGAAATAGTTAATAGTAATGCCTGATCTCATACATCATATCAGAACAAAAATAAAAATTGATTAATAATAATTAACATACTGCTACATACATGAAACTTGCATGAATATAAATAACATACAAAAGCTAAGCCTACAGTTAATATATAAAAAATCTAATTAATCTCATATAATTATAACTAAAAAAAAACTAAGCCTCAAATTATGAACAAATATTAAAATACCTGTCTTGAGTTAAGTCTTATTTATTTCCATCAACATAACTGTTAAGTTCACTATAGAATATTTTCAATTACCTAACCTAAAATTAAATATAAAAAAGAAAGAACAAATGAATAGATTTTAAGTCAAAAATACATTGTAGTCATTTTGCAAGTTTTTATAAGTTGTCACCATAACCAAGACTTCTATATGTAAAATCTCTAATAAGCAACAACTTTATTAAAATAACAAAAACAAAAAATTAGAGACATAACAAGACACAAACTGTGATGAACCACTTACAAACACTGTTGAATGATCTATTATTACTTAGATCTATAAGCAAATTCAATTAAATTACCATCAGTTTTGAGTGGTTAGTAATCTAAAACTAAAGAAAGTTAATATTTTTCATGAAAAATATGCTTGCAATCTTCAGGAAGTTGCAGATATCACTAGAAAGTATTAAACCTGTTGTAAGTCAATTACCTGTTCTTATCAGAAATAAGTGACTAATGTATTTAATATTTGTTGCAATTGGAATACAAAACAGAAGCTGAAGTTTGAAGCACAATAAATACCTTTTTTTTTAAGAAAACCAAAAGTTGGCTGATCGCGAGAATGTACTATTGCACTGTGAGATTAGAAATATAAAACGGGCTGTATATAAAGATTAAGGGTAGTTAACTTACAGTACATGATCAGCAGAAGTGATGGATAAAAGATTAACAAATGGATAAAACTTCACCAGCAAGTGTTGAATCTTTCAAGAAACAGAGAACTGCTCTTCTCAATAAAAGGAATCTACTTCACTTCAAAGTACCAAAAATTGCATGAAAGAGGACATCAGAATGAGAAAGTATTTCTTTTCCATGTGATAGTAACAAAGGTCAAGCAGGACACAATGTAAATGTATATATATCCCATGAATCAACAGACAAGTTCCTTAGCTGGTCAAGGTACAAAAAGTAAAACCTCAGACTAGGTTTTGCACACAATTTCAATTGGATTTATTGTTTCAGAATTAGAAATCTGACAAATTTAAAGAATTTTATGGATAAAAATATACAGTGTATGAGTGTAAGATATGTAGTATTTGAAAATCTCAAAGCTAACAAAACATACTTTAAAAAAAAAAAAGAGTTAAGGAACTATATTCATGTTTCATTTATTTCTGCTCAACTGGAAACTTTTCCTTCCCACAATTTATATTGTGCAAGTAGAAACTGACAATTAACAGGAAAAAAATCCTCTTGAAAGCTTCCTTTGATTTGGTAAACTTATGTGATAATTAGTAAGCAATTAATTTCCTTGGGTAAGTAAAACCAATTATGCTGATCATAAGATTGTAAAACATTTTCTATAAAATGAGAAAGATGAAAGTGAAGAAACATCCAACTCAATCAATAATATCATCTTCAGAGTACTTGGTAATGTGATAAACAAATGTATAATGCATTTCCAACTTCTTTTGTTATTCTTGTCTTTATTCAGAATTTATTCTTTTCTCAGTATAAATGCAGGTTTCACACAATACTTGGTCAAGAAAGCTGTTACGTTCATCTCCTTCGAGATATCTCTGATCCTTTATTCTATAGGATATAATACCTGTTCTGCCCATAGCAAGAGGGTGTGGAACAGATCTTCAAACATTCTAGTAAATGATCTGGAAAAGTAAGCAGTTTGAAGGAAGATCCAGTAAAGGTAACCATCCCATAGTAGAAGAATAAGTACACACACATATTTTTTATAAATCAATAAAGACTTTTTTTTTATATATCACTTTGTGTCCAATCTCTTCCTTTCTCAGTTATTATAAAGATTCTGATCAACTCTCCTGTTATTGTTACTGCCATAATGCATAATATAAATGGATTTTTCGTAAGTTTGTTTTGTTGTTAAGTGCAAAAGCACACAATGGGCTATATATTCTTTTCTCCCCACAGAGAGTGATCACTGATTTTTAGTGTTGTAAGCCCTTTCACTTACTGTCAAGCCATAAGAAAGGCTTTAGGATAAAATTGTAAATATTCACTGGTATGGTTCAGATGATAGGATCTCTTGTGAAAAATTTATATGTACATGTTTGCATGATGAGTATGACTAAGATTTCAAAGCAACAAGTTTTGTGATACCCTAAAGTGGTCAATCTATGAAACAACATACAGTCCTGTGAATTTTTATTAATAATCTTTATCATATATATATATATATATATATATATTGAACATATGATATTATCTAACTCTGAAAGACATCTGGATTTCCTAATACAATGGATAAAGTCAGATTACAAAATTTATTTACCAAGTATTTTTTCATGTCCTTATTCTTGATAAACTCAAATACTTCTTCAGGTGTGATAACTGGAGTTGAAGTTGGGCTAGTTATTGTCCCTGAAAATAGTAAATACACAAAATGAAAATATACTTTGTCTAACACTCTAATTAACTAAAAAAAATTTCAAGAACTTGAAGTCAAGTGCATGGTAATAACAATAGTAAGTTATTATAACATATATTTTTCCATGAGTAAGATAAATAAATAAAAGTGGTTTAAGAATTTATGCAAAATAAAGACTTGGGTATCACTGCCACATTTAGCTTGGACTTTAAGTATATAACTGCACAAACAAACTTACAACCACATATGTATGGTAGGGCTGAGCTGAGGCTTTGATTTGTTAATCATTGTTGCCTTTCGTCAGGATCTAAACATACTGCAACTGAATAAGATGGCCCTAAAATTACCCTGAATGAGTATGTAAATTTGAACACAAGAATTTAAAAAAACATATAATGAAATATGCTTTGGATTGATAGTGTGATATAGCTGTCAAAACTTATTTTCAAGGTACTGAATAAAGTCAAGATAATTGCAGTGTCTGTATAAAAATGTAACATGCTGATTAACATAACTGGGCCACAGCCAAACCACATCATTTTAAAAGTTCCAGCAAACATATTCATTTTCTTCCAGAAATGATTATATTTGTAATGCCAAACCAAACTTCAGTTTCCAAGAAAATGAAATTCATGATCTTTTTTTTCACCTACTTTCTGTACAATATGCATTCAAAGGAAAGTTCTATACAACAATTATCAAAGTTCAACATACTTAATAAAGCAGTCATGACTCTAACAATACTAGATGACTTAGAAATCAACTGAATAGGCAAATAATTTATAAATGGAGTGTATAAGAAAATAATTCTGGTACGAGATGCCACAGGTCTACCAAGTGACAAGTTATTCAAGATCAATTTCAAGGTCATAACCTACTAAATTTTGTGAATATATACCATACACCAAAAATATCTCTTGAAAAGGTCTAAACAGTAGCAAATGAAACATTTTAAACCAAAACTGCTCCACAACAGCAAAAGTCATGAAGAGAGCCAAGGACACTTTTTACCACTGTGTTGTAGTTCTTACTTGGACATCAGCCTAAACAAGTGAAAGTTAACATTTTACTTACCTGGAAATGTATTTCAAATAGATACTTACTTCTCCACAGAACAAACATGTAACAACTCACACTACTGCCAAAAGGGTTTTGTACATGCATCAAGCTCTTGAACAAAATTCCCATCCTAACACATAATAACATGTACTGCACCAGTTATGATGCATTAGACTATATCCCTTCACCAATAGAGGAGCAACACATTCTTAATACACAGTACTCCCCTTTAGCATTTTGTGTATACCAAAACCTCATTACAGATTAAGCAAAAGAGACACACACCAGAAGTGAGTAGTTCTGTGGATAGATTAGTATCTATCTAAAATACATTTTCAGGTGAGGAAAATGTTAACTTCAGAAACACTATTCACCTCTCCATAGAATAGATAACTAGAATCCCACATTGAAAATATAAGGGAGGAACTGGTGTAGATAAAGAATATTAAAAGATGAGCTTCTTTCTGAAAACATAGTAAAAGAAAGGAAAATTCATGCAGTTTATCACTCACTACAGTGTGGAAGATGGTGATCCTAGTGGAAGCATCATTTGATGGGAGATCACATTCATTTCAAGCAGGGAATATCCTTTGCCCAATACAGTCAAAAGAATCTCCTGCATGGTGTTAAAGTGTCATAAGGGTGAGAAGAATGTGAATGCTGCTTGACTGGCCTGTATATTTCAGGAGAGTTGGCAGAATATATATGTGTAATGCGGCTAGGGCAATAAGCCAAATCATAAAGTAAATAAGAAATACTTACATGATATACTTACCAGAATAAGCAGGGGCAGCGATGAATCATCACAGACTTTCTTCCCCAAAAACAACACAAGAACCATTGGGAGGTCACCAACACCTGCAATAGTCCAGTTCTTCATGTACAGGGTTGGTCTGCACTACGCTTCCAAATATACATATCTGCTCTACTTCTAATAGAGGAGTGCATCCACTTGTTCTAATATTAGTGAGATTACACCAACCCAAAGGGGAAATCTCTATATAAACTTCTTCATGTATGGAGGAACACCATAGCAGTGCATGGATTTAATAAGAGTTACCTATCATTTGCATAAGGTTCCACTGAGAGACTGTGAAATGGGTTATCGTGGATAGAGAGTGTCAAATGCAACAATAAGAGGGCTCATAAAGTGGGAACAAAACACCAGGAGATCACTCTACCAGAGGGATCAAGTGTGAGTGAGACAGCTAATCCACCACTAAGTTCAAAGTTTCCAGAATATAAAGGTCCAACTGGAAGTTGTTGCCAAAAGCGGAGCCCAAGAACAAGAAAGCAAGGGTCCTGAGAGGGAGTACTTCCCTGTTAGCTGATGCAAAACAGGACAGTAGAGTTGTTCAAATAGATCAAAACAAGTTGTCCAGACAGCTAATATGGTGGCAGGTCCATAGAAATTCCCACATCTCAAGGACAATGATGTGGAAATACAACTCAACAGGAGACCAAACACTAAAAACAGTGAAGCTGTCCAGAATCTCAAACAACCCAGCTAGAAAAACATATGTGAACAGGTGTAAGTCCAAGCAGTTGGAAGAAAATGGATACTTATAGTAGTGTGAAAACATTTGAGTTGCTATGACAGTGATAGGTAAAGAAAAACAAGAAGACAGTGGATCACAGGGTATATATATTCCAGTGATCTGCAAGTATTCAGTGAAGGGGACACAATAAGGCACATCCAGAGAAAGAAGGGATATGAAAGAGGTGAGAAACTCCCAAAAAGTGACAGAATCTCATGTGTAGAAAGAAAAGACGACATGACAGGCTTTGAATCCAGAAATCGGAAATGTAAAAAAAAAAGGTTGAGCCCATTCATCAAATGAAGCAATAAAGGCTCCCAAATGAATCAGATATAGAATGGGAGTCAATACCAATTTATGAGCCTGACCAGCCAACACAAACATGCAGAATCCCAAAGGAGAAGGGAAACTGGAACAGATATGACTCCTAGGACAGGACTAGGAGATGCTAAATGAGTATATAGCAATGGAAGTGCAGACCATATGAATGCATTCTCCATGTGAAAGCCCTCATAAATTAGACAAATATGAGTTCTGAAATATAAAGAAAGCTCCTGGGAGAAAACCTGCGTGACCCAACAGTTTCCAACCAAGTAAATCCACAAGTGGAAAAAGTGTAAGAGCCAAGCTCCAAAAGACCAAAGTTTAGGGGTAGTCCCATAAACAAGAGATCACCAAGGCCCATTTTGACTAGCCTTTCAGGAGACACCAGAATGAGGAACTCCCAAAAACTTCAGCATGAAATGTCAACTGGAGTTCTCTAATATAAAACTGAGGGAATAAGGCATCCTGACAGAACAAATCCCAGAAACAAAGACAGTGAACTAGGAGAGTGTTTATTTCTTATAGCAAAGCCACATCGAGCTATCTGCTGTGTCTACCGAGAGGAATCGAACCCCTGATTTTAGCAGTGTAAATCCGAATACTTACCGCTGTCTCAGTGGGGGATGTGAACTAGGGAACAGCTAAAGAAGAAAACAGGGCCAACACAATGATGAGGTTAGTGTGACCTTCCCTAGAAGGCACAGATAGCCTTGCTGCTTTGCACCATAAAACGCCAACCAACCCTAGAAATGCTATCAAGGTAGTGATGCAGAGCTTCAGAAGGAAAGGGTAAAAAGGATAGCAATCTAAGAATATGAATATGCAAAAGATGAAGATGAGCAGATTGAGGTTTAATGAGAGTCAAAGTAAAAGAAGAATACAATCTCCAAGCTGGGAGAAGAGATTCAAGAGATAGGAACAATAGAAAAGAGTAAAAGTTCCAACCAAAGGCCACAGAGGAGTTTTTAAGTATGGGAAGGACATAACAACTAAGAGTAAAAAAAAACCAAAGACAGTAAGAATCTGCAAAAATATAACTTAAGAAGGGTAAAAAATCTTATGAGTTTAGATGCATGAAAGGAGCTCACATGAGAATCAGTAGAAATAACTGGAGTAAAAGACCAAATTTCACTTACTTGAATTATCAGAATAAGGACAAAGGCAGGTGTTACCTGATTCTTATCAGGGACAGAAGAAACAGAACCAAAGGCAGATTGTGAGTAGAGCTGGCCAAAGACAAAGTAGGCTTAGCAGAAGTTACAGAAGCAAGAGGATACGAGTCCTGGATTCAAGATGAAGAATGTAGGATAAAACCAACAACATAGTGTACAATGGTGGTACCATTGCTAAACATCAGAGTAACTCTATTCATCATGTCAACATTTAATGAATAAGAAACTATTTTGTTTTTAGAAAGAATAAGTAAAACCAAATCACTGGAACATTATCTACAAGTGTTCTAGAGTACATACAGAATCTACTACAAGAATACTGGCAGATAGAATCAAGGAGCACAATTTACTAAGGTATGTGGAAGTGTCAAATGTTCTGAAGCAGTTTGAAATTATTGGAACAGCCAAAAATTATTATTCTTTATGAATCAAAGAGACCTTGGCCATTGAAAACTTGAGTCCAGAATTAAATATATAATCCAGTACTGGTGAGCTTCTTTGGAAAATGTAATGAAAACATTTAACAACAAAAGGGACACTCAGTACAGCACATACTTCCGCCATGCAGAGTTAATCAAAAAATCAAAAAAGTGTCCATATGTCTGTCATTTTCAATGGACATGGACCATTTTTGACAGGACAATGAGGAATAATATTCTACATATGTCCACCAACTTTCATCAAAATACAATCATTTTTGACCAAGTTATAGAGCAAAAATAGTGCAAACAATTAGTCCCCATGTTAACAGATAGGGATTTTGTATTTTGTGACCTTGTTGTAACCTTGACTATCCAAACACTAATCACTTCTAAACTGGGTCATAGTTCAAAGGTGTACCATATTATGTCCAAATCCACTCCACCGTTTTCGAAAAATCTTGTTGACAAACACACACACACACACACAGGTGAAAACAACCTCCATCCACCTTTGATGGTGGAGGTAACAACTAAGTATTTATTATCACAGACTTTGGAACACATGTTTCAAAATCTTAAAGTCTGATTAAAAAAAGATAATAACTTGTATCAAAAGCTCTAACTCAAATCAATTTTAAAAATTTGTATCTTTTTTTAAATCAAGATAGATAACATTTTGCAGATTAACTAAAAATTGAGAGTAATAGGCACGTAAATTCTGTAATTCTCAGTAAAAAAATAACATAGCTCAACATGGCATTGCAAAAAAAAGAATAAGCTTTTGGTATGTACAAAGTGTTCAAGAGGAGTACTGCACATGAAAGATGTGTCACACACTTACTGATGGATAGTTATAATCTAATGCTGATAGCATCACAAACATTTTAATGTTTCATAAATAAAAGCATTTGTTAAGTAATCACGATATCTATTTTCACTAATCTTTTAGGTTTCATTAACTCTATTCTTCCAAACTAAATAAATAAACATATAGCCTTTAATTATTTCCATGAACTAATCACTAAGGCTTCACAATTTTGTGCTAATGCCATCTACAACAAAATGCTTGCATGCTACCTTATGTAGGGTTTTTATTATAATATTTTATAATTTTTAAACCCTTCAACTGAATTTTAGTGGTGTACTTATAATGCAACATTTTTGCTTATCTATTTTCTTTTACATAAATATAATATTATCGAGCAATGACACATAAAAAAGTACATGTATATAGGATTTAATTAATTCATTAAAGATCAAAATCTTTGCTAAAAACTAGACCAGTGAGGTGGCAACACACAGCATTGTGGTTCATTCAATAGCTGAAATTCAACAACTGTCATATTACCTTTCAACTGATTATCACTTTACACTTAATTTCATGGAATAACAATAATATATATTATTTGATCAGATTATGTTTGAAAACCCCTTCTACAAAATTGAAAATCAAATTACCCTCAGGAAAATACTGTAAAGTAAAGAAATAACTTATAATAAGTGTAATCTTTTAATGTGAAGAACAGGAGGTCAGAGAACATACACATACAATTCTATGAGATTTGGATTTTTAGAAACATTGTATGAAGGTAAAAGTTAAGAATGAATGACTGTTAGAAAAAATTAAACTTAAAGTAAGGAGTGAACAGTTTTTCAAAACTTCCACCTTACCTTTTATTTCCACTTCACATTCATTTCAGTTTATTACATTAATACAGTATTTCTAAAAATTCAGATATCATTTACTTCTGAAAACAGTACATGTATTTACTCATAATAAGCAATAAAGAAAACATTGGTTTGTGGTTCTTTGAAAAGACAAGTGGGAACCACCCAGGACCAGTGTAGTCTGCTATTCCCATTTAGAAGCTGGGGATTTTACTATCATGGTGTATTATCATGTGTAGAAGGACTATGCTTATGCTTTAATTTTGCTATCAAAAACATAATAATATAAGTAAGTACATTTAATCTGTCCAGTACAATTGAAAATGTTTTTAATCGCATCTATGCCAAGAGTTAATACCAAAACATACTGAAGTTACATGGTATTTTCATTTAGTGTAGGCTAACAGTAAGGAGACCATTATCACAGTTAACAGTGACAAAACTATTGTTAACCCTTAATGTACTTTTTTCAAAGTTGGTTTGATGGATAACTTAATTTAATTAAAGACTTAAAGAGATTATTTGAATCTAAGGATTTTCTGTGAAATCAATAGAAAATGCTGTTTTCATTTCCACTAATTGTTTTCGGTTTCAGAAACTCTGTTCTTCCAAAACTAAATAAATAAATATACTGTCTTTACTTATTCACAAGAACTAATCACTATGCCTTCACAATTGTGTGCTAATACCATATGCTTATTCTACAATTTAGTCCCAGCAAACAGTAGTAAAAACTCATATTAGCAGAAATCTTAATGTTCCATAAATGAAAGCATTTGTTAAGTAAACAGGATATCTATTAGCATTTAAGCATTTGGTTTTAACTTACTCGTAAATTACATTAATTTGATAAAGGTAGATGACCTGACAGGGGAAGTTTTAATCGACTAATATGTACTGGTTGATTACCTTCTGTTTCCACCCACTCAGTCTAGCATTCTTCTTTTACTGTTTATCTTTCATTTCCTTCACAGTCAATGGACCATATTTTAACATTTAAATAAGATACATAAACAAAAACTTTAAGATAAGCTATGAGAAAATATGAGTATTGTATGTTGTCTGTAATGTAGTGAAAGATTGTGTTCCCATGTTTAAACATCTATTAAAGAACCCAGCTAGTTTCCTCATTGGTTATTAAACCACTCCAACAACACAAATACTCCTTGATCTAAAACTATGAGCTTGTATTTATTTCTTTAATATAGCACAAGATCATTGTTAAACTCAGATGTCCTTCTTTACTTTCTTTAAATGAATATTATTGATAGTTATAGTTCTATATAGGTGCACTGACGGACTGTTTACAATAGGTATGAAATGTACTTTTATCTCAGTATGAGACTGAGCCTATAATTAACATTAATATTTTTCATATATAAGATGTATGCTTGTTTACTGTTTCAAATTAACCAGTACATGTGATATAAAATATTATAGACTTTTTTTTCAACTAGTAAAGAACAAAAAATAATAGAAAATTTCTCTATAAATTAAAAATTATTTCAGTGTAATATGTTCATATAGTTTCTGTTGTACTATAAGAATTCACTCATTCCTAACAATTAATAAAATTCTATCATAAGTAATCAAATCAAGCAACCTACATAAACCACACTAAAAATGAGTATGGCTAATTAAAATACTTCAATATATTGTTTTTTAGTACTTGCTAGCAATGTGATAGTTATTCAATATATGGTGATATTATCACAAATTTCTTGTAATAAAATAATAGTGCCATTTAAATGGATAAAATCATACATAATTAAATGTTTTTTATTAAAAGAACTATATGTTAAATCATCTGTTACGACAGCGGAAGTCACGTGACGCTAGTAACATGTCACAAGATTCCAGAAAGATTAGCAATAGGGGTGATCTAGTACGAAGGAAGCCACGGGAATTTGATGGGAAGGTACCGTGGGAAGCATATGGAGCACAATTTGAGCTTCTGGGAAAGATGAATGAATGGACAGAGGAGCAGAAAGCAGTA
>NW_013668326.1:58205-60711 GCF_000517525.1 Limulus polyphemus
GTGAAAGTGTTATTTGAAAGGATTGATGATATTCACCATCAAGTGCATTCAAACTTGAAAACGTCTGCTGATTTGATGAAGCTATGTTATGATAAAAAGTCTACTGAAGTCAGCTTTGTACCAGGAGACAAGGTGTGGTTGTATAATCCCAGGAAGACCAAAGGGAAGTCTCCTAAGTTGTCTTCTCCATGAGAAGGCCCATATGACATAGTGGATCGTCTCTGAGAAGTGACTTTCCAAATAAAATGTGGTTGGCGAGGTAAGCCAAAGGTGGTGCATGCCAACAGGCTTTGGCGTTATCATGGTCCAGGACATTTCAGCTGGGATGAAGTGAACAATGGAACAAATGACGCTGCTGAAGACGTGTCACCTGAAAAAGCCACTGTTGATGAAGAAACTCTACCCGGTTTTGAGAAGGGAAACAGTGAAGCCCTTAATGAAGTTACTACCACTGATGTGACTGTTACCAATAACAGACATTTTCCTGATGGAGCAGATGAACCCCACGTGAAGCAGAAGCCAACAAGATGGAGACCAGTACGGAAGAAGATACGTCCCATAAAATTAAGAGACTTTGTTAAATTTTAATTTTGTGTTTGTAAATTCTGTCCATTTAATTAAGTTATTGTTAATTAACTATTGGTTTAATGTAAGTGGCTATTGTTCGGGATGAACAATAATAAGGAAGGGGCAGTGTTACGACAGTGGAAGTCACGTGACACTAGTAACACGTCATGAGATTCTAGAAAGATTCTGCAACATTTAGTCCCAGTTTTTCTGCTGTGTGCTATTGCCATCTACCACTACTTTACATCACTAAACACCATAGATAGAGTCAGTACTTAGAGCTCTGCTGTCCTTCTTTTAATATTGGTTTGTGTGCAGTGACCTACTTCAAGTACTGCCACACCAAATCCAAATTCTAATCCCTGAAGTCAGCTTATAGGTAAATAAATATAAAGGTTATATTTTTTATTTTGCATGAATTTATACTAAATTAATTTCCTACTTCTAGACTATCATACAAAAGAATTGCTGATTATTGCAGTTTATATACACCATATTATTTTTTTTACATATAAGTAGTATGCAGGTACAAATACGGGATTTTTAGAAATGGGGAAAGGGTTCTAGCTGGAAAAGGGGTGTAGGTGAGTTTTCTAGGTCAATTTTGCCATTTTCACTTAAAATTTCCCAATTTTTCAAAAAAGTTCTTCCAAGAAGGGGGGGGGGGGCTGGACTCCCCCCTGTATCTGCCCCTGCAGTGCATATTAGAAAAGTATGAGTGTTTGCTACCTGTTTAGTTAATTTAAATGACTGGTAAATTTAATTTGATAATAAGGGAATTAAAAATATTTCATAAAATAAAAAAACACTTATGGCACAAAAATTCACAAATATTAGAATGCCAAGGAGGTTAAAGAAGTATTATACTTCAACTGCTATGTTTAAGTTAACATTATCAATACTTTAAAATGTAGCTGTATTGTTATTCATATTTTAATAAACTTTAAATAATTCAAACTCCACTACCTGTTGAAAAAATATTTATTCACTAATAACTTCTTTCAAAGAATAGTATACTCCTCTGACTGAAAATTATGCCATTGATTTCCAACTTTCTCATAGATATATTAAAAAAAAAGAGGAATGTCAGAAAATTTTCATTCTTTAGCATAAACAACATTTTAATAAAATAACTTTAATTTAAAAATCTACTAAAACCTGTGAATGATGAATAATAATTTTATTGTAATGAAATAAGCCTTTAAATCAAAACAACATACCAAGACTAGTAGCCAACTGGTTCCATTCTTCTACTGCAACTTCACGATCTTCCTTGGCTGACTTTACATCTAAATAATGTAAAATACCAAACCTTGAATAAACTAGAAACAGTACTTTTACACTGTCGCTTGATCTCTTGATTTCAATAAGTTCAAAATGTTGAAATATCTGAAACAAAGTACCTATCACTTTCTTCTCTGAAAACAAAATACTAAAATTTACACAAGTTTCTTCACTTGTATTCACTACCTCATTTAATAATAAAAACAAGATCATATTATCACTTACACACTCTTTATCATTAGAAGTCAGTATACAAATCAGAATAATAATAAAGAAAATATTATACTAACACTTACACAAACTTCACTCACAGACAGTGTCCTAGAATAAAAAAATAACAACAGAAACAGGATGATATTGTAAAATGCAAATATTACAGGCCTTACTCTGTATCATATATATATGTTGGTGTACTTTGGTGACAGATTTTCTTGTAGGCAGATTTTGTTAAACAAGACCGATGTCTGTAGGTTTACTTTCTTCTTAGAATTCTTCTCAAGACTTAACAACGTTAAGACGGCTTATCGACTTCTTGAAAAGAATTCTAAGAAGAAAGTAAACCTACAGACATCGGTATATATATATATATATATTTTGTTAAACAAGACCGATGTCTGTAGGTTTACTTTCTTCTTAGAATTCTTCTCAAGACTTA
>NW_013668326.1:61528-63439 GCF_000517525.1 Limulus polyphemus
AAATTTAAGCACAGAATTGTCCTGTAGGTTTTGTCGGAGCTTCATTAATTCATCAGTGTCCTTAAAGGACACTCAGAACTAAGAAATTATTCTCAGCAAGGAAACTATTGACCCATGATGCCATTGTTGAGAGTGGCAAATGGGTTAACTTTGTGAGCAGAAATAGTATATAGCACCAGTAGAGCCAGCAATGGGATACAGGTAATGGCATAAACAGATAGAAAATATACCATGCCTTCCTGCAGTAGAAAGTTCTAAAGGAAAGAGCACTGACGTGTATTATGAAAGGTCAAACTCCAGAGAAAGTAGCCCCACTTCATCAATAACTAAAATGGTTAGGAAGGCACAACCCAGGAAAATTAGTGTGCACCAAAGGGGAATGAAAAAAGACCCAAGCAAGCCCCAATAACTGACTGAAAGACAGTGCAATGGGAGCTTCAAAGCATTAAAAAAATGAAGTAATTGGATATTTTTGAGAGAGTTTTACAATTGCTTCAGTATTTTTAGCATTTAGTACTTATAGAAAGGTGTTATAACAATTTTCTAAGTTTTCTGAGTGAACATATACATGAAGAAATGGCATAAGTAAAAGACACCTGTAATAAGAAATGAGGTCAAGAACTAGGAAAATACAGTTAGCTGGTTAAATGGTATTGAGAATGATGAGTTAAGAGTTATAAAAAATGAAGCTACAACAGAGACGCTGAGAAAAATGCTATTCAGGAGTTACTGATGCCAAGTTAATAGTACAGTAAAGGCTACTAAAAAATTTATGATAGCATCTCAAATTGGTGCTTTGATGTAAGATCTGTTACTCCAGACCAGTGTAGTAGTACAAGTAAAAAGGCAACCGGAGCACTCACCATCACAGTAACCAATTACTTGAGAGTTTTGGTACTTGTTTTGGAGTTGCACAGATTGACCAATAAAGTGTTAGAACTACTTGCAGGTAGTTAGGAATACTATTTGGAAAGTCCAAAGAATATAAAGAAAATATGGTTTAAAAACTCATGTCAGTTATCACCAGGAAGAATTGAGGTTTTCCCAGAGTTGGTGATAGTTCAGAAACAATGAACATGAAAGTGTCCAATCTTCAACGATTTACCAGGCCAACTGTGTTGTAAGTAATGAAACTATTTCTCTCTTAGTCAATTGATGTAGTTTCTTAGCAAATTATTAATGCCTTACTAAATTGTATTTATGTTATTATGTTAAAAAACTTGATGAATTGTGTTGAATATCTTTCTCAGGATCAGTTTCTTCAGTCTAACCATAAATCTCCTCGAGTTAGCAACTTGTGAGCTCCACTCGCCACTGCAATCCTCAATTAAATAAATTGGGTATAACTGGCACTACAGTCGAAACTCCAACACTAGCCCTAAGGGTACTGTCCATAACAAAAAGAAAACATGGTTAAGCTCTATCTTGCTTGGGGCTGAGACAATGAGTAAAATCTCCAATACCATACAAAGACAGGCATACCCAGATGGGAGAGATACTTGCTGAGGTACCAGTAGCCACTAGATAACACCCTTAGTCCAACATCCTCTCAAGAAGCTCCAGTATAGAATAGGAATGTATGTATCTAGGACTAACAGAGAAGTGCATTTAATTTGCAAAAGTCCCATCTTTAGGTTTATTTTTATATATACACAAACACACACGTATATATATATAAAATAAGCATTAAAAAGATTTGGTAAAGACTTTACAGTGACAACCAGGACTGACAATGGAATCTTTACCAAAATCTTTTTAATGCTTATTTTCTATTAGTATATTAAGTTCATTATTGTTTTATAGTGCTGACTTTAATTACCTATTAACAATCAATGTAAGTAATAGTATTGAAGTCATTTATTTATCTATTTATTTCATTTTATATATATATATATATATATATATATATAT
>NW_013668326.1:63806-68400 GCF_000517525.1 Limulus polyphemus
TATTTATTTATACTATTTATTTATATATATATATATATATATATATATATTGTAGAAATGTAAATTTGAAATCTAAGAAAAATACTCTACGAGAATTACATCAAGTGAATGCTGCAAATGACGAAATATTAATTCTAAAATAGTTTTGAAATAGAGTTGGAATTATTTCTGCATAAATTTTGAAATTTGATATGCAGGTGTACACCAGCCTGAATATGGCTAAAGTGTGAAGTTAAAAACTTTGATATTTGTATAACTGTATCTCCTAATGGTGCAAAATCTGATAGGAAAAGCCAGCTTTTGTAGATGCAATGTCCAGTATAAGTAATAAGCAAAGTCAAGTTGTAATATCTATATTTCCTTTAAGAGAATGACTGCCTGACAGTTTACCTTCTGAGATAAAGATCAGCATCAGAAGAAGGAATGAAGACATTTCAAGGACAGGTAAAACATGCCAAATGAAAAAAAGACCTTACCTACTGCAAAAAAAAAGTTGGCAGGGCTACCAAGGTGATCAAGGAATTAGTACAAAATTATCTCGCTGGAATTCCTGGATGTGGATACGTTTTTTAGAATTTATTTTTGTTTATGTATATGCTTTGTATATTTGTTTATTTTTTCTATGTGCACTTGTACTTTTAAGCTTTTGTACAATTTGATACTCAAGTTTTTCCTTTTCATATGGTCAGTTTCTATTCATTTTCATGTGAATAAGGGTATTTTTTCTTGTGAATAAATTAATTTAAAAATGGTTTTTGGTTATATTAAATATGTGTTTGGAAACTTTTCCCCTTTATGTATATGTGTATGTGAGCTACAGCTTCTTTTTTGTTTAGTGTACATATACATGTATCTACAAATTCATAACTGGAAAAATTTATATAAAAATTTTCGTATAATTTTAACAAGTATTAACTCCTTAAATACCATGCCCAAAAATGAACTGTGATGGTGCAAGTTTGCATTCCTTATGCCCCCGAAAAATGTTCATACAGTGTACAACTAAGTTCCACAGCCTGTGGTTAGACGGAAGCACATGTTGATGACACATTTTGTTTTTATATAAACTTTTGTCCTTTCACCCATGCTACTCATAAACTGTAACTAATTGACAGACATGGATGTCCTCATGTTATGGTTCTGTCTTTTGATGAATACTGCTAGTGAGTCTAGTGAAATGGATTCAAAATGTGAACTTAGCATTGATAAAAGTGAATCAAATTATACATCCACCGAGTCATAACGAAAAATGAGAGTTGGGTAAACTAGGAGTGCCTCAATATAAAGTTCACTGCATAGCTCATGAAATGTATCACAATCAAAAACAGCTCTAATTGTTGTAAACTGAAGCAGGAAATAATGTGCACATGACAGCCAGAATAAAAAACTCAAGATCAAGCTACATAATTTTTAATAAATCCTGAATACATACAAAAATCAAAATCTCAAAATCCATTTGAATAAAATCTACAATCATCACAGCTTTAAGCATTTTTACTTTACCTAAGATAAAACTTTCTATTTTTTTTTTATTATTTGATTCTTGATCCATAAAACTTTATTCTTGTCTATTTGATTAAGTACACTTACTTTTTTTCTTTTTAATATACACACAATTGTAAATAAAGGATCAACTTCCTAATGTATATAGGTATAATCTATACATATATTAATTAACATAATATAAAATTTCAGGAACAGAAGGAACTGTTGGTTAATCTCAGCCATACCATCCATTTAACATAAAGCTTTATGTTGAGGTTTCTGCTCTTGTTTGCTGGTAATGGACCTGCACTGCTTTGCCACGTGTTCTATTTTATAAGAAACATAGCATCTCTTCTCCCTTCTGTCTAATAACCTCTTGTCACCTTTGGTAAATTCATGCTTCTGGTCAGTCATTACTGGTTCAAAATTTAACTGGATATTCTTGGACTTGCCAGTTATACTACCTCCATGGGCTTCCATCTACTGTTCTGCCAGCTTGATCATCATGTGTATGTCTTTTGGTACTCTCTCCTTTGGGAACAGTAACATGTCAGTTGAACACGTGGTCATGAACTGTTCATGTACTAATAGGTCTGCCAGTCCCTCAAAACCATTTTGACAAATGGCCATGTCATTCCTTCTGGTGAAATATTGCCACAGACATGCCACAAACTGAAATACAGTTTCTCCAGTGTTGGGATTGACTCCTCTGAACTTCCAATGAAAACCTTCTTCAGTAAATTCATATCATTTCAGGAAAGTCACTTTTAATTTGTCATAATCCATAACATTTTCTGATGTCACGTCTGCATATACTTGTAGGCCTTTTCCTGTGAGAAGTGGACTAAGACAGACTGCTCAGTTGCTTTTGTCCCAGTTCTGATTTTGGGTGAATCTTTCATATCTCTCCAGGAAAGCATCCATGTCATCTTTATGTTCATGAAATTTGGACAGCTTAGGTCAGCTAGCCCCGACTCCATTGTCATTCTTGGGTCCTTCTTCCTTTGGCTGGTTGAGTTTTGCAATCTCAATTTGTGCTCATAGTCTCTCTATTTCTAGTTTCTCTTCCTTCTCAATTTGTGTTTTTATTCTCTCTATTTACAGTCTCTCCTCTCTCTCTTTTTCTTCTTTTTCCATTTTTCCTCTTATTTTCTCTCTAGTTCCAGTTTTTCCTTTCTCTCATTTTCTTCTTGCTGAATTTGTATTATCATTCTCTCAATTTCTAGCTTATCCTTTCTCTTGTTTTCCTCTTTCAGTCTTTCTTTTTCTTCTTTCTCAATTTGTTTCTGCTGTTGCCATTCTACTCTCTCTAGTTCTTGTTGTTGTTTAACAAACTCTCATAGTTCAGTCTTTTAACTCAAGTTGAGATCTTCTTTCTCCCCATTTATCGAAATCTGTTGTTATAATTGTAATTTCTACACTATTTTCATTACTACCACAGTAGTACGTATATAGGCTTACTTATTTCTGTTGTTGTTCATGTTGACAACTGTATAATCCTGGCTGTGGTTTGCCAATTGTCTGAATTTAAAATATTGTTATGTATCTGCTTGTCTGCCATAAAAATTCTTTCCAAAAAACTTCAGCAATACAAGTCCTTTCTTAATTAAAACTAGTTAATTCTTTCTCGTTACAAACTTTGTAATGCACTTAATTTCCACAGTCACTTTAAACTTAACTACTTTTATAAACACACGCTATAATTAACATACATTACTTATGGTGCCTACTGCTCGCATGACTCGATTACCTCAATTATTTCTCTTCAATCTATCTCCGGCTTATATACTTAAAAAGAGGGCATCTAGCAAATGCTGGGACATTCGTGAGGTTGCCCGCTAAGTCACAATCCTCCAAGAAACTTCATTGCGCATTCTCCCAGCGTTGCGTGACTTCCGCTATCGTAACACTACCCCTTCCTTAGTATTGTTCATCCTGAACAATAGCCACTTACATTAAACCAATAGTTAATTAACAATAACTTAAATAAATATACAGAATTTACAAACACAAAATTAAAATTCAACAAAGTCTCTTAATTTTATGGGACGTATCTTCTTCCATACTGGTCTCCGTCTCATTGGCTTCTGCTTCACGAGGGGTTCATCTGCTCCATCAGGAAAATGTCTATTATTGGTAACAGTCACATCAGTGGTAGTAACTTCATTAAGGGCTTCACTGTTTCCCTTCTCAAAACCGGGTAGAGTTTCTTCATCAATAGTGGGTTTTTCAGGTGACACGTCTTCAGCAGCGTCATTTGTTCCATTGTTCATTTTGTTCCAACTGAAATATCCTGGAATGTGATAACGCCAAAGCCTGTTGGCATGCACCACCTTTGGCTTACCTCGCCGACCACATTTTATTCAGAAAGTCACGTCTGAGAGACAATCCACAATGTCATATGAGCCTTCCCATGGAGATGACAACTTAGGAGACTTCTCTTTGGTCTACCTGAGATTATACAACCACACCTTGTCTCCTGGTACAAAGCTGACTTCAGTAGATCTCTTATCATAACATAGCTTCATGGAATCAGAAGACGTTTTCAATTTGAACGCACTTGATGGTGAATATCATCAATCCTTTCAAATAACACTTTCACGAACTCTGGCACATTTTCAGGCAACTCTTCGTAACGTGGGCGTCCTGTTATCAGGTCCACTGGCAACCGAAGTTCCCGACTAAACATCAACTTTGCTGGAGTGTATCAAGTGGCTTCATGCTCTGTTGTTCTATAGGCCATCAACAGTGGAGGGAGTAAGACATCCTAATCATCTTGGCGGCTATTACAAAACTTTGCCAATTCCTGTCTCAGTGTCCAATTGTACTTTTCTACCATCCCATCAGACTGTGGGTGAAGCGGCATTGTCCTGGTCTTTCGTATGCCAAACAACATGCAGCAATCATGGAACACAGCCGATTCAAAGTTACGGCTTTGATCCGAATGCAGTTCATATGGCATACCAAATCTGAAGAAGAAATCACTAATAGCCGAAACTACAGTTGTGGCTTCCTGATTTGGTATTGCATATGCCTCAGGCCACTTGGTGAAATAATCCATCACCACACAAATATACTTGTTTCCAGGCACGAGTTTGGGGCAAAGGAC
>NW_013668326.1:69400-75741 GCF_000517525.1 Limulus polyphemus
CTATAATTCACAGTGATTCACACTACTTTACTTATGGTGCCTACTGCTTGCTTGACTCGACTTCCTCAATTATTTCTCTTCAATCTATCTCCAGCTTATATATTAAAAAAAAGAGGGCATCTAGCAAATGCTGGGACATTCATGAGGTTGCCCGCTAAGTCACGATCCCAGTGGCGCGTGACTTCTGCTGTCGTAACAATATATATATTTTTTGCCAATTATCAAAATAAAAGGCTTTTATTTATATTTCTTAATAGTATAAACATATACTATGTTGTTGTTTAGCTTAGAATTCTTCTACAGTAGGTGTCTGTAACTTGTTGGCAATAAATGCAACGATAAATGAACAGCATGCACTTCAGTTGTTTTCAAAATAATATATGTATTCAGAATACGTTAAACGTATGTACAACAAATTATTCACACTATAGAGATTATAAGCATATCATGAACACTATATATATAGTTCTCTTCTTGTCAAAAGTCCACTTTGGCCTATTCAATTACTCTAAAATTTCAGTTGACAAGTTGAACTACCTTCCCTATCACTATTGCACTAGTATTCTGTGTGATTCACTTACAATTGTGGTATAAGTTACCATAATCTTTCTTCTAAGTATCTTCTGTTCCTTTTGTCAAAGTGCATTCAGGTTGATTCAATTACTTTAGAACCACACTTTGACAGAATAATTCTTCTTCTTATCTCCTGTTTGTCTTACTCTAACATATTAAATGTTAGGCTTATCACTTCTATATCACTTCTATGGTAGTTAACTTCACACTGAACTTTTTCTTTGCCTGTAAGTTTACTCTTTTTTGCTATTAATTGTTTGCTATTTCTGCTGGTCTCACTCTATTTATATCTTTATCACTTAATCGTCTGCCCGTCTTCTATATTCTCAACATCAATGTATTGCACATGATGTTAAATAGTCTCAACATCAATGAATTATTAACAAAACTTCCTACAATCATCTGCTTTTAATTCTTATTACAACAAAACTAAACAATAATAAAATATTCACTCACAAAAATAAATGAATAATATCTAAACTAAAGAGTTTTTTATATCATGACACACACTCAAAGCCAGCCCTTATCATTCAAATATTTATCAAGCCTCCTCTTAAACTCTCTTAAATTACTGTATCTTCAGAAACCCATTAATTCTTTCAGGGCAGACATCATTTTGTGCACATGTCAAGAGATTTTAGTGAGTTGCATTCCAGCTTTAATTAAACTACTTTCTAATCATGTTATATAAATAAACTTGGCATAAAAACAAAGCTAATAATCCAAATTTGAATACTGGACTAAGTTTTAAGCTCATAATTTTTATAATGCAATATAAAAAATAAAATCCCCAATTTCCCCTAGTGTGAGAATTGTGACAATTGCTCTCTAAGTATACCCTCTTCTCTAATTTATTTACCAACCCTCCAAGAAGTATGAAATTTAAGATAAATTATTTATCATAATGTTTTAGTGAATCAGGTAAAACGTAATTTTTATAGCATTCAATCTTATTTGGTTACAGAGCCATCAATTAGAAAATCAGCCCCTACTTGCCATGCCCACTTCTCACATTCTATCTTTCAGAAATTGCCAATAGTTCTCTCTGATGTTTAACACCATATTATTTATAACCAATAGAAAGCCAAGGTTTTAATATATCCAGTGATGTATTATATTACATTGTTTTCTGTACAGAGAATTGTCTATTTTGCTTCCAGTTGAAAGTTTATTCCCACAGGAAATGCATGGGTGAGCTTAGCTGAATTTGTAACCATTAGTATAAAAAAGTGGGGTTAAAAGTCATTGATAGTCAACAGGAGAAAAAAAGACCCAGGTAAGTACTTTATATCTTGTTTTCATATGTATTCTTTATTTATTATTATAAAAGTAAATAAAATGTAAAAATTAGAAACCTTTTAGGTTAAATAAGATAAGGTTAGATTAGGTACAATAAAGAAAAATAATAATAATAAAACTTTTTCATGAGATATGCACACGACTAGCCCATGCATTATGTAATTCGATAGGTTAACATGAGCTCTAAGTTCACCATTTGATTTACAAATTTAATGGTGGAAATATTAACTTAGACGTGCATCAAATAGCAATAAAACAATAAAATTTAAGTATAAACAGACGTATACTGTTATGAGTTTAAAGCTAGTTAGGCTAAACAAATGTAGTTTCATGTTACAATTTGAAGTGACTTGGAAAGAAAAAGGGGTGATTTAGATTATTATTTTGGTGGTTACAAGGTCAGTCAAATTTACCAACCTCATATATAGAGTTAAGTTAGAGAAAATAACAGATAAAATATATAGTTTTACTGAAAATAACATCTTATAACTATTTAGGTGGTTTTAGAGACCAAGTAAATGAAATTTGAAAATTTTCATATGAATAAAAGTATTTTTAATTTTAACATGAAACTTTGCACTTGGACTAGTAAACATAGCTACTCGATATATTCACAGATAAATCTTAATTAAAAATACTTAATTAACAAAATGTAATTTTTTGTGTACAAGTCTTGTAATGTTTATTGAAAGTTTGTCAAATTTTGTGAATATATACATACTGTATTAAACATTATAGTAAGGAAACTGTAATGAGTACAAAATGGTTATGAACTCAGTCAATTCGATGATGCACGTGTGGAAAGAGAGTTAAAAAGACCAACCACCCTGTTAGAAAAATATAGCTTTTTTAGCTAAATATGACTCCTACCCTGCCAAATTTTATATTTGTGTTTCTTTGTCCTACCATTCTCACCTTTAAATGTGAGAAAATAATTTGCATCAACACTATCAATTCCTTTACCAATCTTAAACACCTCAATCAGATCCCCTTCCAACACTTTTTTTTTAGGGAAAAAGCAATTTCAGAGATTTTATCCTCTCCTCATATGACAATCTTTCCATCCCAGTATCATTCTAGACGCCCTCCTCTGAACGCTTTCCAACAATTCAACATCCTTTATAAGGTAAGGAACCCAGGACTGAACACAACACTCCAAAAGTGGCCTAACCTTTAATAACAGTAAATTTGTATATTGTATATATGTTTAGATATAGGCAATTGGTAATTTGTAAATTACAATGATATTAAGCTCAGTGTTGATGTCACTGTATGTGAAAATCTTCCACACTGCACAGCAATCAATAAGAGAAGTTTTAAATGATTCCAGAAATTAAAACAACTCACAAGTTGGACTAAAAAATTACAAACATTTCACCATGCTAATAACTCTCATTTTTCAATAAAACCAACAATTGTAGCTTATAACCCTCTATTGATAAATTTTGAATTTGCATGCACATAAATTAAATATTAGTACTAAATTATATCATTAAAGTTTCAACATTTGTATTTTATTATGCGTACTCATTAAAATCATATCCTTGATATTAACATACCTAAAAGGTCTTTATGTTTCAAAAATGCAGGTTTATCATGCTTTGTTACTGTATTCTGCATCTGAAAAAAATGTGACATGTTACATTGAAAATCAGTTGTGTATATAATATTACAAACTCTGCCACTTTATTTCATCTCTGAATATAACATTTCATAATTTTGCATGACAATTTTTTTTACATTGTATACATTGTAGCTCCTATTAATATAACCTCATTTCTTAGAAATTCTTGTAGAATCTGGCCCTGTATATTACATTTATTAAATAAGATTATCAGATTTTTTTTATCTTGTTCCAGCATATTCACAAAATTCATTTTATAGTTAAGTGTTATCTTTGACCTTAAAATATATTACTACTACCAAATCTTTAATCAATATGAGGTTTTTAAAAGACTGCACTAAATCAGGTTTCAAACAAAAGTCTATTAAACAGTCCTAACCTTAAAGTATACAATTAAAGAAGAATGCTGTAGCTTTGTATAAATGTGGCAACCCAATTCCATAAGTAAATCACACTCATAATAAATAAAACTGCCTCAACCAGAATCTAGCCTGTCTTTTTCAAATTTTAAACTCCTAGTCCTATTACATTCAGAGTATAGCACAAAAAAATCAGAGGCCTTTATATTAAAGATCCCTTCTAGTAAGCTGCAAAAAAATTACCCTTATTTACTCAAGCATGTGTAAGTTATGAAATAATTAACTATCACTGTGCGATAACACTTCCATTCCTGGAATCATCTTAGTAACCCTCCTTTGAACCCTTTCCAGTAATTCAATATCCTTTCTTAGATAATGAAAACAAAGTTGTACACAGTATTCCAAGTGAAACCTACCTAATGAGTTACAGAGATAATTACCTCTTTTGACTAGTAATCAATATGTCTATAATTATACCCTAAAATTCTGTTAGCTTTACTACTCGCAACAGAACACTGCTTTGATGGCTTGAGTAACTCTATCACTGTGCCATGATCCTTTTCTTCAGTGACACTACTGAGTGGGTTCCCATCTATATTAAAAATATGATCCAAATTATACTAACACAAATGCATTATTGTGAACTTACTATAATTAGTCCTTTGCCAAATATATAACATGAAATTTAAAGATAACAAGTGACCTATTGGTCCATCTAGATTGTCCCATCCACAAAACTAAACTTTAAAAAAAAAAATCACTTTTCATTCAAATACTTATCAAGTCCTCTATGTTTTTGAATTCACTGCATCCACCACATTTGAAGATAACTCATTCCAAAGGCCTGTTAGAAAAATAAAACTGTATTAACTGAAGATGAGTCCTACCTTGCCAAAATTGATATTTATGTCCCACTGTTCTATCATTCTCACTAATAAGTAGAAAATGATGATGCACCAACACTACCAAATTCCTTAACAATCTTAAGCACCTCAATAAGATCCAATAAGTTTTGTTTTTCAAGCAAAAACAATATCTTAGATTTTAACCTGTCCACGTATGACAACTTTCCAGCCCAAGCATCATCCTAGTAGCCCTCTCCAACAATTCAATGTCCCTCTAAGGTAAGAAGCCTAGATTGAACACAATAATCCAATTGTGACCTAACCAGTTACCTACACAATTAAATAATAACTTACTTAGACTTAAATCCAATTTACCCTTCCACAAGTAACAACATACCACTTGGGTGGCTTAAGAGATAGATCAATCAGAACACCATAATCTTTTTCTTCCATAACACATTTACCAGTTGATAGACATTATATAATACTTTAACATTCTACAAACACCAAAGAGTTTATCACAAAACTTTACCTAATTTACCAATTATTCCTTTATCAATATACTTAATGTAAACAAGAAAAAGCAAAGTCCCAAATGTGTGCTAGTGTGGTACAGAAATATACCATGCATTTCTACCTTTTTGTATTAATATAATATTCATTCTAAATTTTAATATCCGTATGTACAATTTTCACATAACATATGGTGAAGGAAGTCCTTAAGTTGAATTTGTTCTGTGGTATAATATGGCACTATGTATTTTCTACTCTCCTATTTAATAGGTAATTTTTTCAAAATTTATGTATTTTCTTTCAGTTCAGTTTGAACATGGAAAGTTCATCAAGTAAACATATCTTAGCTTGATAGTTCTGTTCATGACCTATTCACTAATTGTCAATTAAGCATCTTTCTTGCAGGGAAGATAGCACATGTCATCCAAGAATAGAAAGCTGTGCATCCTATCAACAAATCAAGTAATGGCTACAGATTTTGCTAGCTCCAGCACTTGAGCACCAGGGTTTAAAAGTTTTAAAATGTTTCTAATCTTTCCTTCACAAAATTCTAAACGGTCAATCCTTATCAAGTTACACTAGTCCATTCCAAGAACATGTTTATATATTTTAATTCCATTTTATCAACTGCAGGTTTTAGGAAAAAAATATAGAAATACATGTTTGATGACAAGATGAAAATAGGAAAAATATTCAAAATTGTAACTGACCTAATAGAGCCAATTATATTTTTTTCCATTTTAATTGGCTTACAGTCATCCTAACTGATCAGGGCCATCTGAAAGATGCAAATTTTGTACCTATTAGGCATGCATGGACAGAGTTCCCATGCAAGATGGTGTTTCATGCGTCTTATTATACATTTTGTATTAACCCTTTCGAGATGGGTCACAGGTGAAAGGCCATGTCATCTCATTTGTTGACTCTCATTCAAAATTTTATTGAACTACTATTTAATGAATTTATGTCAATAAGTTTGATATCAAACTGTAGATTATAATTAAAACTTTAG
This sequence comes from Limulus polyphemus, assembly GCF_000517525.1. Taxonomy (NCBI): domain Eukaryota; kingdom Metazoa; phylum Arthropoda; class Merostomata; order Xiphosura; family Limulidae; genus Limulus; species Limulus polyphemus. The sequence continues at coordinate 75,626 of NW_013668326.1, forward strand.
AACTGTACATTACTCAATTTGTTAATTTAAAAGTAAATATTAAAAAACACAGATAAACATCGATTTGTGTATGTCACATAGTGTGTTGAATGCAGCACTGATTCAAGTTAGATGTT
>NW_013668326.1:75894-79617 GCF_000517525.1 Limulus polyphemus
CTCACCTCTTTCTATTTTTGGAAACGCTCCCTTATAAGCACTTACTTTTATATATGATATGAATAACCAATCGGAAGCACAGATTGTCCCCTTAGTGACTTTCTCGGCCTTTCTAACGTTCCTTCCACCATCACTTTCTTTTGAATAACGATTTCCATGAGATAGGTTGTGTCTTTAGTCTGCTCGAAAGTTCATATTTGTTTAGACCCAAATACAGCTTTGTTATGAAGTTTGGTAAATTATAGTAGAATTCTATGGTACTGTTGTAGTAATTTATGATTTTTTAATTATTCGAAAGTATATATAAAACCTAAAAAAAAATGTTTCATATCCTCCACGTGCAAAAGTTTTAAAGGCTTAGCAACCTACATCAACCAGCAACCGAGTACAAAGGTTGTAACTAGAAGAGATAATTGTTTGTTTACTTCTTTATTTACTGTTCAATGTTTTAGGAAAAATAACTTTAAGAACTTATTTCAAAATAGCAGTAATCTATATACATATATAATGTATAATAATTGAAATGTGACTGTATTTTACAAAATACTAGTAGATTAAAAAGCAGCCAAGACAAGTTAGTTTATACAGACCAAAGGTCACCTTTCTGTTATTTGATAGGGTAGCATGAGCCGCATCGTTGTAACTTCTGTATTGTTAGCCAGGCACAGGTGAAAGGTCAATATAAGAAATATATAATGTTATGAGATTTAAGCTATTTCATCTAAACATTTATGTTTTCTTGTTATAATTTGTGTTCATTCTAGAATGAAAGAGGCATAATTTATATTTATTTCCTAATTTTTTTATGGTGTTTGCGAGATCGGTCATATTTACCAAACCCGTACAGAGATTAATTACTGAAAATAACATAAAATATAAAGTTTTTTCTCAAGAAATGTTTGATAACTATCTGGACACTACAAAGATTTTGCATGAGAAATTTCAAAATTTTCTGATGGATAAAAGTATTTTTGATCTTAAAATGAAAATTACTTTGCATGATAGATAGGCAAGATGCAAAAAGAAAAAAAAGGCATGAGAGAAACATTGGTTTACAAACCATAAGACTTAATAAAATAATATATTTTGCATATGAAAGCATTGTAACGTTTACTGATAAACTGCCAAATTTAATTAACGTTCGCTTACTAATTTAAAAGTTATAGCATAAAAACTATAACAAGCACAAAATGGTTACGAGGTCGGTCCCAGGGACCGAGCCTAGGTTGACAGAGTTAACCATATCGCCTTGGGTACCATTTACTGACTGCGCATGACACAAGGTTTTAGTGTCTTACATTCAAAATTTTATTAAACTACCTTTTGTTTATGTTATACCAATTAGAATAGCATAAAATATTAACTAATAATCCTGGTCCCTGGGACCGAGCCCAAGTTGAAAGAGTTAATGGCTAGATTCTATTTTGTTTAGCAAATGTTTCACAGATTTTGCTGCAGTTTTAAACTTAGACTTGAACTGTACCTTTACTTTTGATGTTGAATATATAATGTAATTGAAGTTAACATTTTCTTAAATCATATATTTAAGAAAATGTTAACTTTCAAAACATACATACCTCTTCTCACCCTACAGCTAGAATCCCACATTGATAAGGCAGAGGCAGAAATAAGGCATTATCCATACAAAATGCATCTACTTAGATTGTGGGTGTACCAAAAGGAGATTATCACCCTAGTGGGAGAACTGCACTACATCCAGAACAGGTATGCTCTTCACCTGGAACCTAAATCATGTAATTCGGGTGGAATTTGACGGGATCCATAATCACTACAGGCCAAGCCCCAACCAGATAGCTAAGATCCCACTGCTCAGGGTTGGTATATATATATATACACATACACATTTGTGAGTGGATCCCAACCTACAGAGTGATGTGTTCCAAGCCACCAGGATCATGACAAGAAGTTAAGCAACACCGAAATACACAAACCATCTCCTCAACCTCAAGAAGTCCAAAAGGCAATACTCAAAACTTGGAATGACAAGATCCTGTATGCCATACTCAACCTGAGGAAACAAAACTCATCCAGTCTGGAATTATGAACACTCATCCTCACTCCCCAATCATGTAGACATGGTAAATTCCATTTGCCCCTGGAATTATGGAGGACGTCGAACAAACTGTGAGGATGGGACCACACTGCCTTCATAATTACAAGGAGACTATGGACTCTTTTCAATGAACAATGTACTGAACTGATATCAATCAAAAAGAAGGGCCACACTCAACCTAACCAGATAGCCAAGCATCAAATCTGAACCAGTATTACGAGTAAACTTCCACATAGGCTGGTGCCTCTCCTACCAACATGTAGGAAAAAACATCCAGGGGCCTGGGTAGGAACACCCCCAACTTCACCCTCTTCTTGAAGAGTGGATTAAAGTCCTTCGAACACTCTGGAGGAATAGCCTATGTCCACCACCCCAGCGACTGGAAGCCAGGCATGGTAAGGACTCCTTAGCTCCAGTAGTAGGAAATGAGGGGGTAATGTGCATTTGGGATTCCCAAGGAACAATGCTCTGGAAACAGTGCAATAGGTGACCAAGTTCCCTAAATTTTAAAAAACAAACCGACCCCAATTTATTCAATCTACTGATTGGCAGAGATGGGCAGGATCCCCTTATGCTTTACTCATGATAATCTATGAGTGGAGGTACAGTAATACCACCCTGACTGTCTCTAGGTGGTCTTATGGAACACCCCATTTCTACAGAGCCTGTTGCAACCTGGATAAAGTATATTGTGTTAGTGGTTGCAAGTGTGGAATTGGTTTGATAAAAGCACACCTGTCTGGGCAACACTCACCACAGAGTGGGATCCTGTGAAAAATAAGTAAGGAACCCTGGAAAATAAAGAAGAGACAATATTAATAATGAAGGTACTCACACCTCCTTATAACCTAGAGGATGTAGTTGAGATAGCTACTGGGGGTACTCAAAAAGCCTCAGAGAAAGATACTGCCAGATCATGCAAGTAATGAGAGACAAAAGTATTGAAGGTGGTCCACATACTAGCCTGCAAAATTTCCTCCAGTGGGCAATTCAACCAGACCACTAAGGAGATAGAAATATAACAAACCTGAAGAGACATAACTCACAGATGACTCCTCACCTCCAAAGAGAACCTAGAATAAGCAATATGGATCAATTTCCATACCAACCATTGTCTAGCACCTCTAAAGTCATTAGTGTGGGCAACATAACACTTCAAGACCCTTATTGGACATAACAATGATTGGGATTTGATCAGTCACAGAAGTGAGAAATAGTGGTCAGATGAATCGGTGAGAAGGACTTACCCACTTTCCTGGCTACCAGTGTCTTAGGGAAGAATATGTCCAAGTATATGAGAATGTAGGTAGAATGATAAAGCATCCTCAGCACAATCAGTGCAAACAATTCCAACCGGCAATGTCTGCAGGCCAGCAGCAAGGGAAAGATGATACATGGTATGGGCTAATGTATCAAACGGATGTGGAGAAAGAGCATGTTGTTGGATATACAAGACTGTTTAGTGCAAGAGTTATTATTTAGTTTATTTAGTGATTTAATATTTAATGATTATTTTGTTTTCATAACAAGAGTGTTAAAAGTAACTACTTTAAAGACAACAGTTATGACAAATTTCTCTAAGTAACTCAGTAAGAGTCGTACATTGTGTGTGTGTGTGTGTGTGTGTGTGGTTCTATTGTTGTAATATT
>NW_013668326.1:79638-102427 GCF_000517525.1 Limulus polyphemus
AGATACAACTGTGATATCCTATAGTGTAAGAATTTTGTACATACATTTGACATGTTTTGAATATATTATTTTAAAACAAATGGATTGGTCGAATATATCACCAATAAGTTACAGACACTTACTGTAAAAGAATCCCAGCCCCTATTCATATCAAAGATTTGGCAAGCTAGCCAGTATTATGCAGTGGTAAATGGTGGTGGTAGAAGCCGTGAATGACATCGGAAATAAATAGGTCTATATATGCACAACAGTAGTGGCAGCAAAACAGTGTAGAGATTACAATCACACTATATAGGCATGTCAACAGATTTTGATAAATGGACAGAAAGAGGTGAGCATCTTGGGCCCAAAGACGGCAAGCTACAACAGTTTGTTAAATAACAACAAAAATAATTAGAGAGAGAAAAGCATAGGCAGAGAAGAGAGGAAGAAAGACTAAAAGAAGAAAATTAAAGACCGGAGAGACTAGAAATAGAGAGAATAAGAACACAAATTAAGATTGCAATGCTCACCCAATAGGAAGAAGAAGGTCCCAAGAATGATAATGGGGTCAGGGCCAGCTGACCAAAGTTTCCCAAATTTGAGAAACTGTATCTCAGTTTGTGGCACATCTACGGCGATACTTCACAAGATGGAATGCCATGGCCAAGTGTTACAATGGTTTTGAAGGACTGGCAGACCTACTAATATGTGAAAAGTTCAGGATCACGTGCTCAACTGACATGTCACTGTTCCTAACAGAGAAAGTACCAAAAGACATAAAGGAGATAATTAAGCTCGCAGAACAGTATAGGGCAATTCCACAGTAACGGAATTACAATTCTCAACAATTTTTGGAATTTGGTTACAAATGCTGAAACTCAGTTTGTGCCTTGAAGAATAACTTGAGTAGGTTGTGGAATTTCAAACACCTCCTTATAATAAACAGTTGTATTCATCAAAAATTTTTACAAAGGGATGAGATTATAATTTATATTATTTTGGTAATGGAATTACACAGAAAATTTCAACATTGGTTTCTAACAAATGTCATGACATTCTGGCTGAACCTTTTAGCTCACTGAAGCTGATTGATGGCATTACAAGGTAGACATGGACAGTGGCTAATTCATGGAAGGAGGTTTGGTCTTGATATATAAACTGTTTGTTTAAATAGAATATATGGTATGGTAACAGAATTACCTGTCTTAATATATATATATATATATGGGAATAATACATTAAATACCACCTCAGAATACTTGTTCTTTCACCTATGCACTCAGAGAACTGTATTTTTCTATTCTGATGCTACTTCAAGCCTAGTGCTAATGTGTGGCATGGAAAAGACAACAGATTTATGTACATGTACTTAGGAAAACTCCATCTGAAAAAGTAATTCTTAAATGGCTATCCATCTGTGGTTCAGTGAGTACCTTGATTACACAGGATCTGTCCAGAGAATCTACATCATCAATGTCAGGCCACACAAACTTGCCTAATTCCACCTTTGTCAAAAACTTGATGGTAACTTTGTTGTCTTGAGTTTCAAGAACCTGGCCAACAAATTTCTTGGCATTCCTCTGAACAAAGTATCTGTCAAGGTTGACTGTAACATTCCTTTTCACTGTGTGGTCTTCTTCACCATCATCATCAATATGATCATCACCATCAACATCTGCACCTTTAAAGTGGTGCCTTGTGGGAGAAGAATTTGCATGGTGCTGCACAATGCAACCACAGTGACTGTACCCACTTTGGGTTAGGGATGGGAATTATCTCATTCCAATCATCATCCAGGTTTTTGGTTTCTGACAACCTCAACTTTGCTTATGTGTTTTATCTGAATATTTTAGCATTTATTGGCAGCAACATCAGTGAATTCATTGGATGTTGTTACCTCTGATTTGCCAGGCATCACTTCTAATGAGACCAATCATTTTGTGGGTCCTCTAATGCCATCTACTGGACCTTTCCCATGAGAAGTAGCAAAGAAATTCCACTCTGTATTTCTGTTTAACAATATGATGCTTGAGAGAAAGAAACTCTTTTTGAACTGATTTGATGGACCATCAGAAAAAACAAGTACTTTCTGAAATTGACAGACAGTTGAATCTAAATGTTGTAGTATGGTCCTGAAGAAGAAGTTTACTGCATATTTTTCATGTTGCAGGTAATCAGAAACTATCACCATTGAATGTGTCATCCCCCCCTTCCTGCTCCAAGGCACACACAGTAAACAGAGTGACCTGATTGTAAGCCCAATATGCAGACTGAATTTCATTCCGAGTTTCTGTGGGGAAATTTGCAGCAAAGTCAACCTGTACAACAACTTACGAATAAAACACTTCTGTAAGGTTCTATTTTATATTTACTTGATGTGTCGGTGTGTCTACTCACCTTATGACTGGATGTTGTGTGACTTAAACTTGTGCAGATACAGTATGTCCTTTGTTTTAAGGAGCATTGCATGGAACCTTCGAGAAATAGGAAATTGTTGCTGACCTCTATTACGTATACTGAAGTTAAACTAAAACAATGCCATAGTTAACAGCCCTGATCTCTGGTGCCACAATTGTGAATTAGGTTCTATTATAGTAAGCTTACCCAGTAAGAAAAAACACCCATGTAATTTTGTTACCAGAATTTCTACAAATCAGAGAAGACCCACTAAAAGTGAGTGATCTAACAGGTTACTGAATAGACCTAATAAGAGAATTTTACATAGGCTTTAATTCCAACCAATAATTAGCCTAGAGGAAAACTTTTGATTTTTTCGGTAACAGAATTACAGACAAAACAGATGAAAATATGTTATCACTCAAGGCAAAGTATGAAATTTACAGTAGAGTTGCTTTCTGCATTTTGATTTTAGGGTTCATGAACTTAAATAATACGCAAAAAAGGAGCAACCAGAATTGTAGGAAAGGGGAAGAGGAAAGGGTTTGCAATGGAAGCTTTTTTCCTTCTTTCTAATGCTAAAAATGCACTCCAATAGAAGTGCTATTTTTCAGGCAAATGAACCAACAGCAATAAAAGTTTGGTTTGGAACCAAATTCTACACATTTTACATCAACAGTGAAACTTTTATGTAGTTTTATAAAAATATAATATTTGATGACTAAAACCCTCTGTCATGGAGTTGCCCCATATGGAAGCCCATGGAGGGAGTATAACAGGCAAGTCCAAGAATATCCAGTTAGAGTCGAAACCAGTGGTGGTTGACCAAAAGCAGGAGTCTACCAAAGGTGACAGGAGGTTAACAAATGGGAGAAGAGATGCTATATTTGTTATAAAATAGGGTACATTGCAAAGGAGTGCAAGTCCATCACCAACAAGCATCAGCAGAAATCTCAAAATAGAGCAGCTGGAGCTACTTACAAATATAGTGTTGGTACGACACAAGAAAAGAGTGACTGTCACCTGGGATACTGCTGCCAGAAGAAAAAGAATCAAGAAAACACCTCAGATTCACTACAAGAAGGAAGTGCCATTTCCGTGAATGATCAGTGTATGACTAAATGTCAGCTGAAGTTAGCAAATGGATAAACAGTGCCAGTAGCAACTAGAGCATGTGACAACAGATAACAACATGCTAGTAAGTTAAGACTATGTTGGGGACAAGAAAGTGAAGTTCCTACGAGACACCGGGTGCGGTAGTGCAGCAGTGAGAACCAGTCTAGTATCTGATAACCTGATGACAGGCAAGGTACATCTGTGTGTGTGTGTGTGTGTGTGTGTGTGTTGTGCTAATTGATAGAACAAGTAAAAAAGCTTCCCATAGCGAGAATAAAGGTGGACACTCCATACTATGTGACCTTGAGGCCATGTGCATGAAAGGCACCCATCTATGACTTGGTGATTGGAAACATACCAGGCAGTAGAAGTTTGGAAGAACCAGACAGAAAGAAGATGGATGAAGCATCTGCAGTCACCACTAGAGCTCAAGGAAAGAATATCAAGCAAGACATAAAGCCCCTGCAAGTAGCAAAAGGAAACATCCCAAACGTAGGTCTGTAGGCCCTGAAGGAAGTACAGAAGAAAAACCCTTCACTGCAGAAACTTTGGTACAGCACTAAGGAGAGAGTTAAGCACAAGACAAAGGGGAAAGGAACTTATACAATAGAGAATCCAGAAGGGAGTGCTGTACCAGATATAAAGGCAGTTATGCTGGTGAAATTAAACAGATCATAGTACCAACAGAATACTGGACTCAAGTGATGAAACTAGCTCATGAGTCAATTGTGGGAGGATACCTAGGAGCAAAGTAGATGTCAGACAGAATCACCAGCAACTTCCACTGGCTGAGGGGTCATTGGAGATGTGACCAGATTCTGCAGGTCATGTGACATCGGCCAAAGATAAATACCTAGAGGTGAGGTAGCCAAGATGCCACTGGGTGAGATACCTCTCATAGAAGAGCCATTCAGCAGAGGAGATGTGGACTTGATAGGACAATTAGCACCTATATCTGACAAGAGCAACCAATATGTACTGACAGTAACTCACTGAAGGTACTGCAAAAGCAGAAACCAGGGTTTAGCCACCAATCCAATGCTATCAACAGGATCTGAAAAGGGGTTGGAACAAATCCTAGCTAGTACCTTGGGTAACATACAAATTGGTGGGAAGGCCTAGAGGTGTAATCCCATCCAGTCCTGACTGAATGAATCTATTGCCAATGCCCAAGGGTGAGGTACCAGAGACCAAAATGGTGGTAGTTGAGTGCTTGAATGAGTGGCAAATGCATCGATCATCAGTGTTCCAAAATGAGAGAAAATCCAAAGGAAAACCTCATGATGTAGCATCCATTCTGTCAAGAGAATCTGTTTGGGTTGAGACAATTGATCTCCCCCAAATTCACCACCACTGGAACATGGCAAGCTAATAGGGTGATATGATAGGAGTGGGCCCAAGAAAGAAGACTCAAGGTTCAAAAACAAAGAGACCTGGACCAAGTGCCTCCTTGATAGGAATTGAAAGACACCACCATGGAATTATCGAAGTGAAGCATGATTTTTCCCCTTAATAAGTCCACACTGTAAAACATTGCCCTATCAACAGCAAGAAGTTCTAAAACATTGTGTAGGGAAGCCTCATTGTCTGTCCATAGGCCGTGGAATTCCTAACTGTTGAGATATGCACTCCATCCCTGAAGTCAGATGAGAGTTGGATGAGCACAACTGATATACGTGGCAAAAAAGATACCCAGATGGATGATATATTGTGTTGGAGTGGGAATAGATTTCTCAACTCTAATAATGAAGCCTGCCTTGGTTGCTTCTGAAAGTAAAATCTGGATGTGATGTTTCATCAACTGATGAGATGGTGCCAGCAGTAACCAGTTGTTCATGGAATGGGGTGTGCACAGGCCTATGGAATGGAGGTGAAGTGAAAAACTCATATGATTTAGTAGAACACATATGGTGCTGATGATAGTCCGAAGAGCAGAGCCCTGAACTGCAACCCCAAAATGCCACCACTATGGAAGTGTGCAGATAGGAGTCAGTGACAATGAACTTGGACATCCACAATCCTGGTAGAAAATACCAATTCAGAGTGAGGAATGACTCCATTGTAAACCTTACAGGATCTAGGAACTGATATACATGAGAAAGATCAATGACCAGATGCCAATCTCCTGTCTTCTTGGGCACAACAAACAAACTGAAATAAAACCCTGGAAAAACTGGCACGACTCTCTCCACTGCCCCAAGACCAATAAAACTATGATAGCCTTAGAACGAACTTACAAAATCTGAGTAGCTGGGGGAGGCGGAAACACTACAGGTTGGGTGAATAATGGTAGTGAAGATGTGAACTGAATGAGTACTCCTGACTCAAGGATCTGTAGTACCCCTGGATCTGTGGTAAAGGTTTTCCATATGTTCAGAAATTCTTCGAGCTGAGCCCCCACACACTGCAAAGGTGTACAATAGTCCCTGCTGCCATTGGCAGCATTCTGACTGAGCAGAAGAACCTTGTGGATATGTCCAGAATCTATTCTGGATATCAATGGACTGAGGGGCTGATGTTGGGGGTCAGGACACTCAAATAGAAGCAGAACTATGACCCCCTATAGGAGACAAGGAAAGTCAAGAAGCCAGTGACAACCAGCATGATACTAGATATATTCACAGACAAATCTTTTTTTAGTTTATTAAAAATACTTCACTAAAAATATGATTTTTTATATGTGAAAGACTTGTAATGTTTACTGAAAGTCTGCAAAATTTTGTGAAGATATACATATTACATTAAAAGTTAGTATTATCAAAACTATAAAGACTTTAAACAAGTACAAGGAGGTCACGTGGTCAGTCAAATTGACCAAGCCTGCATTGAGGGAGTCAACAGTGAAAATTTACTACCGACTCAAGGATCTGTAGTACCCCTGGATCTGTGGTAAAGGTGTTCCATATGTTCAGAAATTCTTCGAGCTGAGCCCCCACACATCGCAAAGGTGTACAATAGTCTACAAAACATAAAGTAAACACTTGAGCAGTGATTATTAAAACAAACACCATTTAACCACTAAAAATAAAGGGTAAATTTTTTTCATCATAATGATAAAAAACAGAGAATAGAGTACTGATCCACTAATACAGGAATCATATGACTGGGCAAAATTCCCTTAAGCTCCACCTTTAAAGTTCTTACTTCTATTTTTTTTTTTTTTCCTTGTGGCAAAATGCAAGTCACCTTCACTTTTGAGCTCAGTTGGTCACCCGCCATACTGAAGGCAACAAACAGTGTCATCGCACACTTGGTTTCCAAACCCTCGATACCCTCAATCAAATTACCGAGATACTAAATGCTGATCCATAACCTTCCAAACCAGCAGGTATAATGTAGGCATAAGACAATGAATGTACTCCCCACTGAGATACGTCAATACCAATTACACTCAGCAATTGTTACTGAAAGTTTGTGTCAAAGCAAAGAGAAAAAAAGTTGACTATATACTGTATAATTCTGTCCTTCAACATATGCTGTATCTTAGCAATGTCTACATCCTTAGTACCCCAAGGAAGCCTGTACATGCAGCTGTTGTTTAACTGAATGCGTGTCAACTGTAGGTGATGATGGGTGACTATTTTGACCCAATTAACCCTTTGGTTTCACAAATACAATGATATATTCTGCCAACAAGTCACTGATTTGCTGCCATTGATTGAGTGTAAATTACGTGCACAATCCTCAAGTAGTGACCACAAATGTTTTGATAACTGTACATTTGCTTTAAGACATGGTACAATGGGTGCAACCTAACTTTTTGTTAAAAATAAAAGTCTGTTTCATTTAAACTTAATACAAGACTTATGATTTACATAGTTATAAAGTGCAAGTGTTAAATTTAGTATTTTTAAAAAGGATAGTTAAGGTAAGTTTGCTTATGTAACTGTTTATGAACCACTTGTTGTGTAGTTAAATTGTTGTGAATTGACGTCATGTTACTCGTACTTTCTGAATTTTTCTTGTTGCTTTGAGTATTGTTACACCATAACATCTCATAGTTTGTAGAAAGTTATAGGCCTCAGTTGGGCAATATATACAGGTGACCAAGTTAGTGCAAGTAAGAAGCGAAGTAAAAGGAAAAAGATATAGAGATAGATATAGACTGGGTGATCGCGAGTTTAGCTATAAAGTGTCTACAGTGGCAACTTTTAAAGTGCAATAATCACAGATTGTACTTTGATATCAGAATAGAGAATAATAATTTGTCTTGTCAATTGGGTTCTAAAGTCACTGAACCAGCCTGGGTGGACTTTTGACATGGAAAAGAATTAGTTAAAGCTCTGGATACAAATGTGGTAGTCAAAAGGGTAACATAACTGAATTTATCACAGATTGATTTGTGATAACAGAGTACAGTAGAATAATTCATCTTGTCAATTGAGTTCTAAAGTAACACAACCATCCTGTGTGGACTTTTAATGAAGAGAATTATTTATAGTTCTGAATTCAACTGTGGTAATTAATTGTGTAACAGACATTTGTATATACATTTTAATTTTAATATATTATTTTAAAATAAGTGAACTGTATGCTGTTTCATTATTGTTGAAATTTATTACCAACAAGTCAGAGAGACATACTGTAAAGAATCCTGCCTACACATACACCCATATATATATATATATATATACGTAAAAACCTGACACCCTTAATGCCAACAATGGTTACTTCCACTTTGCTTACCATGCACACATGACCATCCCATCTTGCAGCTGGATAACAGATCATTCATAATTGCAAAACAGTGCCAGGAGTTCATTTTCTGTGTGACAGATAACTCCCCAAGCTAATGCTGTTTGCTTTTTGGATAGGAAATGGTCTATTTCATGTAGTGGCTCTATAGCTGCAAAACATGGCATCAACAGACTAGACTTTGACTAGAGCAAACCATGGTTTACATGGGGTACTGTGACTTCCTTTCCAGCATACACCTCTGCAGTCTACTGTTCCTGGGGCCAATACTGGATAACACTACCATAGAACATCTGTTTATTAGTTTCACAGGCAAACTGACAAATAAGCTCTACAGTAGTTCATCTCATGGAAGCCAATGCCAGAACTGAGGGTAGCAACGAATACCTTCATTCTGTAAATGAAACATCCTAGACAGAATTGGAGCATTGCCTCTCCATTCATGTCAAGTTTATCTCCATTTTCCAATATGAAGTTCATGCTGACTGCCTCATTGGATAATTCACTTGACGCACCTGATATAGTATGATGTCTATCACTATTATGACCATTCCTGTATCAACCAGTACCAAAACATACCCAGTCCCAACACAGCTGGGCTCAATACCATACATTCTGATACAGGTTCTTCATTATAATTCCCCATCTTTCTGATTAGGCCCAACTTGGGCTCCTCTAGTTTCCCAGAGCTGTAGCAGCAGTATTCACTGCCTGCTTTTGGCTTTCCGGCATCTGTTACAATTTTGTTGAAACCAATACACTTATCTATCTTACTTCTCTGCAAGATACAGGCAGTTCACTCAAAAGTGACCCAATGTTCCACATGCAAAGCAGATACTTTGCTCCTCCCAATCAGGATAATGTCCTGGCAGAGGCATTGGCAACATAGCTTGCATCATATAAACCTTGGGACAGTCCTTCCTATTCACTGGATCCAGTATGGTTGCATCAAAATGCCAGGATTTGTGGGTAGGTTAGTGGTTGACTTTTGACAGGGATTGAGCTTGTTGTGACCTGTGTGCCTGGGTAGGATGGTGTGTCCAAGGTCAATTCACTGCTGCTACCAATACAGGCTTTCTCTTCTCTTGCAACAGGTTCAGAGTTATCATTACATACTGCATTGCAACAGAAACTATCTCAGTAAGAGTGAGTAGATCTCTCACACCCAGATGCTGTTGCATCATTTACTGGGTAGCCCTTCCACAAATTTGTCAAAAAGGATATCCTAGTAATCTGTTGAGCCTTTGCAGTGTTTGCCCTACCAAGTAAATGGCACAGATAATCTATGTAAGCAGTCAAGCTCACCATGGTACCTCTCTTCTGAGCCTTGTACTCAACCTGATGGATGTTTTTTTTTCACTGGATCATACTTCAAGCACAACTACATAATGACAATTTCACAGTCTCACAACTGCTCCTCAATCAAGTGCTCAATGAAGTCTAGGGCTGAACCATATAAATTCAGAACCAGGCATTGTATAGCATGTACTGGAAGCTAGCCATTATAAGCAGTTAGTTGCTTGAAACACTTCAGAAAATTGTCCAAATACTCTTTCATTGTAAGCATAGTCATTTGCTTCACCTTGTTCATGGGAAACCATGATTGTGACCATACCCTTTCCTTCACAACTTCCTGACCACCACCTGACTCAACATGATGTACTCAACATCATAAGCACAGAATTGTAGGTGCTCTAAGGAACCAAACTCTGATGAATGGTAGGCACCTGCTCTAAGGTGGCAGAAAAATGAAGTATAGTTTATAGCTTATCCCAAGGGTCTCCATCCATGGTCCATGGCGTTTTCAGCAGTATACCCTCTCCCCTGATTGGAGAGGTCACTACTTCTCCATGGTCAAATTGCTTAGTCACTTGGTGTCCTATAATGAATCCTGTTAGCAGGTGTCATTCATCAACAGCACCTCCAGTTTCTCTCTGATGTTCTTGGACAACTTCAACCAGAGCTGGGATTGGGCTTCTCTGTTGTCAAACCTGTGAGTTCTTTACAGACTACCCTACTATTTCTCAGACTCACCAGTCCTAGAGAATAAAGGACCAAAGGATGATAAAATGAAATCAATGGTTTTCTTAACCACATTATGTGAAAGATTCTGAATTGATTATTTTATTTACACTGAGGACGAACACACATTCTGGGTGCACCAGACATTGGTGGCTCTTCTTCCTGGGTCATTGAATGTAGCAAGACAGAACTCATGGGCTTTCACAGCACTAGCAAAGGTCTGATATTAGGACAAAACTTCTATACTTGACAACTCTCTCAGAAAATCATCTCTCTTTAGTGACTGACTCTCCCTTTTGGTTATGCTTATAACTATATTGTGTAAAATTACATTTTTGTTACTAAAAAGTCTTTTTAACCTTAAGGCACAAGATTTCAAGTAAGGGACAATTCACACTTCAGTAGCTACAGCAAAACCCACAATACAATATCCTGGTCATGGCATTAAACTTTCATCTTTCCTATCCACTCAGTGGTATATCCAGATAAAACTGGCTTTACTTAAGGTCAATGAGATAATTCCACAGAATACCAAATGATTTGGTCAGAATGGTTATTACAAAGAAATACTAAATATCTGAGTAACTGAGTCATGAAAATGAATGAAATAAAGAGACTGGACACAAAGTGAAACAAAATGAACAATCTCTATTAATATCACACTTGATACAAATACAGCATGGATTCTTGGTTTACTATCATGAGACAACTGCTATTACCGGATGTTCTATTTTAAACTAATCTACCCAAATTCATGTACCAGATTTCATGACTAAATTAAACATTCATTAATTCTCAAGAAACATTGTATTTACCCACATTGACTAATGCTACTCACACGAACTACTGCTGATGGGCTTTGCTGTTGACATCCTTGCACAATGTGCAGTATTATAGCAACAGCTTTCCATGGACAGAACAAGTATTATATCCTAGAGAATAAAGGATCAAAGGATGATAAAGTGAAATCAATGGCTTTCTCAACCACATTATGTGAAAGTTTTACATATACAGAATGATAAATTCTGCCTGAATAATAAAACATACAAAAAGATATAAATACAGGTATATTCATACACCACACTGATACAACTACCCAAATGTGGGGAAAATTACCATTTATTAAGATTATCTTAACATATAGCAATTTTTTGAAGTTTTTCTAATTATTTTTATGCATATTTTCACAAAGGATTAAATAAACATATTTGAGCATTCTTTGTCAATAATATGAACAAATGTTTTATTTTTTACTTTTGCCATAATTGAATTGTATTTATTTAGGGCGTGCAATTTTACAATTTTATCAATTCAAAATACTTTTTTCGTAAACTATAAAAAGTGTTAATACAAAAGCTCTAAATTATTTTGCACAAGTGTATTTATCATTTAGTTAGTAAAACTTTTCATTAAAAATAGTTGAAAAATTTTGCAAAAAATACTTGCAATTGAAGATTATTGTATTGTACCACACAAATTAAATATTTTAAATAACAATAAAGAGCATCCCACTAAAACAAAGGTATTGATTATTAGGTTTTTTTGGTAGGTTCATTAATGAAGCACAAAGTTACACAATGTGCACACATGCTACAATCACCACTGGTATGAAAAGCCAAATATGTGAGTGTTATAAGCCCCCAGACTTACTGCTGAGCCCTGGAAAGTTCCAAACAAATGCAAGTCTAGGTAAATGTGAGATGTCCAATGTCATGTGGGATCAAGTGGGCCATCACAAAAGCAAGAGGTGAAAAGAAGGCAGCAGATCATTGGCCATAATCCACTGATGAGGACACATATCAGCATGACAAAGAAGCTGTCCCCAAATCAACAAATTCTCTTGTGCAAGAAATTAAGGCGATATGAGAGCTTCAGTGTCAGAAGCTTCATGTCTCAAAGACATAAAAGCAGGCTGAACCCATCATGCACATAAACTGAGAACAGCTGCTAAGTTAACTCTCTCAACACGGGCTCAGTCAATTTGACTGACCACGTGACCTCTTTGTACTCAATTAGTCTTTACAGATTCAATACTTCTAACTTTCAATACAGTGTTTCACCTACAAAAAATCATATTTTTTAGTGAAGTATTTTTAATAAAATAAAATAAAGATTTGTCCATGAATATATTATTTGTTTTGAATAGTCTGTGTGCAAAGTAATTTTCATGTTAAAATTAAAAATACTTCCCCTCATCTCAAAAATATCAAATTTCCTTTGTGTGTTCCCTAAAACCTCCTAAATGCATTTCAAATGTTTTTTCAGTAAAACTTTATAGTTTATCTGTTATCGAAATAAACCTAAATTACCCTTTTTTCTTTCTAGAATGACTTCAAATTCTGACATGTAGCTATATTCGTTTATCCTAAGTAGCTCTAAGTTCATAACAGTATACATATATGTATAATTGAATTTTATTGCCTTTTGAACCTTTGTCTACTATCCACACCATTATAAGTTTTACATCTCTTGAGGAACGTGCAGCTCAAGTTACGCTCTTGAATTACATTACCCATGAGCTGCTACGTGACTTGTGAACCATTTTAAGTATATTATTATCATTATTTATTTTATCTAATCTGGTCTTAAATAACTTAAAAAAGATCCGTATTTTTACATTTTAGTTATTTTTATAATTAAACATGAAGAATAAACATAAAAAACAAGAAATAAAATACTTAACCAATCTTCTTTTTCCTTGCTGTTGGTTTTCAAAGAGAGTTAACACTAATTTTTGTATACTATAGATAGCAATGTACTTAATAATTTTTATTTAATTAAATAATGCACCAAAGAATACAGACTAATAAGGTGCAAAAAGTAGACAAGTTCACTTACCTCTCAAAATTTTCCTGGCTTTCTAACTATGCGACAAAAGGCTGTTACAACTTAAAGGAAAGGGCTGTGATTCAAATGCTTGACTATTGTCAATGAACTCAAGGAAGCAAAATGCAGCCACACAAATTGGGTTATAGAGAAAGTGTCCAATACCTTGATTCAGGTCATCCACATCCTTGAAGAATACTCACCACAAAGTGAGAAAACTATAAATATTTAACCCAGAAAAACCAAAGTTGTTTCAAGTAGGACAAGTCTACAACAACTTCCCGTCTTCATGGGAATGACAAAGAGATGGGAGTAAAACCCCACAGTAAGGTCAAGGAATTGTTCCATGGCATTCTAATCATGAAAGGTGGAATAAAAAATTAGGAAAACCCATGAGAAAGTAGGCTATGGCAAAAGGAGTTCACAGGTGTACAAAGTGGGAGAGCTGAGGATGGATCCAGAAACAAATCATCTCCAAGTCCATTGATCATAAGCCTTCAGGGTAGGGGGGGGATGTTGGATAGTAATAAGAGGAATAGGAACAAGAGAGGGGGAAATCCCATAAGGCTGTAGAGGATGAGAAACCTGGTGGGCCCCCTGATCCTAAAAGGCATGAAAAAAAAGTGAGGAGGGATGATGGTTGATGAGCTGTATCACCTCAAGGTTTCAAATTATGAGAAAAACCTCATCACAAAGAAAGTGTACAACACAGAAGTCCTTGAGAAAATCTTTAGGAAGGTATCATCAGACAGGCAACTGATGAAGTACATCTCAGAAACAAAGTCAACTGGCATATAATAGAAGATAAAACTAAATGAAAGTTTCCCCAGAAAAGCTGACAGAGTTATGATGTAAAGCTTCTAAAAGAAGGTGAAGCATGAAAAGATAGCGAAGGAGTCAAGTAAGTAAGAGACAAAGATAAGAAGATGGCTAGTGAGAGAGAAAAAGAATGAAAAAGAGGAGAAGATTCCCAAGCTGAAAGAAGAGACTCAAGTGATGGAGTTTCATACAAAACAACACTGATGATATCCACTGAAAGACAGGGTATGCTCAGTTGAAATAACAGAAACAGGAGGCTGGGAAAGCCAGTTCCAAGATCAGAATGGAACCAACTACCTGGTGCACAATGGCAGTAACATTAGTAACAGTCAGAATGCTTCCAGTCACCATTACATTATTGGATTACACCTGTTGAGGAGTGTCAAAGCTTCAAGGAATGTCAGAAATGGGGCAACATGTATTTGAAATCCAGATAATAAACTAAATCAACTTTTTTCTTTTTAGAAATAAAAATTGGTCTGACATGTCAAGGGTGCACAGGTGACCTAGAGTACCTATCATTGAAGAGTGCCTAACAAAACCAATATGCTGGGTTAAAGCAACAGGAAATGGTACTGTCAAAGAAACATTATCGCAAACAGTACAACAGTTTTCAAACAATCTCATACTTGATTTAAAAAAAAGTCTAATTGTAGAAAGTTTGAATCAAAGTTCCATCTGAAATGTTTAAAATCTGGTATTTCTTTTTTCCTAATCAAGAAACTTAAGAAAAGAAACACGATACTACAAACAGTAATGGAAATTGAATATAATAACCACAAAAATGCCATTAATTCCTAAGAAAGAATAAATCTGAACAAAATAATGCTGGGTATTACTGCACATGGAGGATGTCACCCTCCTATTGGTGGAGGGATAAAGTATAATGATGATTACATCATAGGATGGCACAGTACAATACCTTTCACTCCTATATGTATTATTTTCAAGGTCTGTGGCATGTGCAAAACTCTTTACACTAGTGGTAAGAGGTAATAACACTATTGTGCACAGAAGAGAGTAAACATTTCTGAATTTAGAAATTTATCTTTTTTTTTTCTTTCTTACATTTTTAGTAAGTCACTTAGGTTTGATCTCCCCTGTTGTACTTTATCTTTTGGGCCAAATGCCTATCTTGAATTCCAAGTAATTTCATTTTAAATGTATCCCAAGTGTGTCCACCATTACCTTTTAACTCATTATACCAATTCACTTATGATAAATTCTGTCTCATGGCCTCAAAATTTTGCCATAAGGTCAATGTAGTTTACCAACACTAGTGATAATACAAATACATTGGGTATCATTCTCACATCAGGATGAATCTTGCATTTTCCACAAATGTTAATAAATGTAAAACTACTGGTTAGACCATGTCTGGGATACACAAGTAATGGATCTCAATAACTATTAGCATTACTCAACTTACTGTCAAAATATAAAACTACAACACAGCATAAAATTTAAGAACAAGAAATCTACTGGTCCATCTAGGCCAACTCATATCACTCAAATATTTATCAAAATTTCCCTTAAACATCCTTATACTTGCTGTATCCACCACATATGAAAGCGACTCATTCCAAAGACCAACCACCATGTTAGAAAAATAAAACTGTCTTTGCTGAAAATGACTCCCACACTTCCAAAATATATAAATCATATTTGTATTCTCTAGCCCTACCATTCTCACCAATAAGTACAAAAAGATGATGATGATGAATAAAAACTATCAATTCCATTAACAATCTTAAACATATCCATCAGATCCCCTCTAGCTCTTCTTTTTCAAAAGGAAAAAATTTCAGATATCTTAATCTGTCTTTGTAAGACTGCTATTCCAACTGAAGTATCATTCTGAAGTATCATTTTGGTAGCCCTCCTCTGAACCCTTTCCAATAATTCAATGTGCTTCTTAAAATAAGGAGTCCAAGACTAAACACAATACTGGAAATGTGGTCTAACCAACAACCTATACAAAGAAATTATAATTTCTTTAGACTTGAATTCAATATAGCATCTTTGAACAGACTTTCAAAAAGCTTCTCCCACCACTAACATAATATTAATAAGTTTATAATAACCAAAATAATTTTTATCACTTCTGTTGAAAAGAGAAGTAGCATTACCAATCTTCAAATCTTCTGACACCCACCCACTATTCAATGAGCTTTATTATTCTTTAAACTCACAATTTTTCTTTACAAACTCAGAATTCATGTGATCATCTTATTTAATATTTTACTTCATCTAGCAACTGTTCAAAATAAGCAATACCGCTTAAATCTCCATCAGTAGAAATTGAAAACAAACAACTTAACAACACAGCCATCTCATAATCATTAGAATGAGCCTTTTGTAATCCCTCACAGGCCCTACTCCCATCCTGACATTATGCTTAATCTTTATGTACTTAATGAAATCCTTTGTTGATTTTTACATTTTCAGTCAAGTTTTTTCACATACCCTTTTGAATTTCCTAATGTCCTATTTGACCAATTCTCTTGATCTTCCATAATCCTTTAATCTTTCTCTGATAGCAGACAATTTTAACTTTTTAAATTTATAGTTTTTCTTTAATTTTATCCCTTATAGTTATACCCATTCTGACCCAACCTCATTTTTACTTGCAGCCACCCTTTTTTTTTCTATAAGGGACATGTCTATCTTGAATATATAAAATATCATTTTTAATGTTTCTACATTTGATCAGTACCTCCAATTAATTCAGTTGCCCAATTCACAACAGATGATTCTTTTTGCATCCCTTCAAAACATTCCTTTCTTGAAATTTGTTACCAAATAATCTCATTCTTCTTGATCTTCATATGTTGTAAAACATCAAACCTAATTGAGCAATGATCACCTGCACTCAGATGTTCCCTATTCACCATCCTGCCAACAATTTCTATATTGGAAGTTAACAATGAATCTAAAATAGCATTGTCCTATAAGCTTAAATGACAAATCAGAGAAGTAAACCATTCTGAACAGTTTTTAAAAACCTATTATCCTCATGGTTTGACTCTAACATTTCCAAATCTATATGTCCGAAATAAAAAACCTCCATAAATATTGGCTCATTAACAGATAAAATATTAATTTCACTGTAGAGCGTTTTTTTAATTAATTGCATCAAATGGTCTGTAATGTTAGTGTATAAAATTCCAACTAAATGCTTTTTCCCACAATTTCCATGAATAGAAACTCACGTACATTCAATCTCCTACTTATTATCTTTGACATCAACTTCATCTAGACATAACTTGTATTTTTTCATATGCAACTGCTCATCCCCCTCATATAGTTAGTACTCTTATCCCTATTAAATAACGTGTAACCTCATATTTCAAAGAAACTTCTATCATCAAAATTCTCTATATTTAACCAAGTTAGTTATTCCCATTATATCAAACTCCTCTGTTCCAACTAGTGCTCTAAAGGCATGTAATATATTTTTTGTATACATCTAATATTACAAAAGTAATAATTTAACCTTCCTTAAAATACTTTTGTACTTTCCTACACTACATTCTTCTCTACATCATATTTGTTCTGTATTTACATGATTTAGTTTATCCTGGCTCTCACCACTGTCTAGTCTTAGTTTACTGCTATACTTTCAGATAAGTTACCACACCTTGCAAACCTACATTTTTAAATGTAAACTATTCATTTCAAATATTTTGCTTTTACCATTGAACTGATTCCACATATCCAAACAGTGAATCTGCTCGTCTTTGCATATTAAGTAACATTAATCTAATTAAATTTAAGTCTAGCATTTAATCCTAGTGACCTATTATTACCAATACTATAAATCTTAATGTATAAATTAAGTACTAAACTACTATTGCTTATTGATAATGGCATTATTGCAAACTACAAATTACTAATGCTAGCAGAAATGCAACCCCATGGGCAGCTGTTTGTACTAGTAATTACTAATTGTAGTATTCATACCTCAATGAAAAAATTTTGAAAAAGTAAAAATTTTCTTGAAAAGAAAGATTTTTTTTCTGGGAAGTACTGCACTGGAAAAGTGTTTGGATTGTGCTCTTTAGTCATACACAACTCATTGCATCAAAATGATTCAAGGTACAAAGTTCAAAATTTTCATAAATTTTACCAATATAAACTATAATGTTTTATATATATATATATTAAAAGTAGTACTCTTTATTGAAAAAATAAGTTTTTAAGAACTCCAGCTTCTCAGTATTACATTTTAAAGTTACATCAATAAAGATATAATCAAACCCTCACGTACAGTCCTAGTGAAAGTCGCGTTCTTGTTGTGAGAAGAGTATTTTTATTTAAAATTGTGTTCTATTATAAAGAAATAGTTGTTACACATACCACAGTTATTTTTCTAATTGTCTGAATCTTGAATACTCAAAGTGTGAATTTTTTTGTGGATCTTTGTTTGTGGTGCCATCCAGTAGATGGCACAGGAGTTTTGGTAACATACATAGATACTGACATACATGCTACGTCCATTATAGTAAGATTAATAATGCATATTGTGATAGCAAGTACTGATGTAAGTTGTACATAACTTAATAAATTCAATATGTACCTTGCATCAGATGCTATGCATGTTTATCATAAGAACATTTGTATAAAGAAACATTCCATATACCTTGCCATTGTAAATTATATCACAAAAAAAAAACGAGTTTAACAGACCAGGTCATGGTTCAGCAGCCATATTGACCATGTTTATTTTGACGAGTTAACAAACCAACCATAAACTTTTGACAAGGTATGGTGAATGTGCTTAAATACCCATCTGTGTGCCTCCAAATCACTTTGTTATGTTAAATTATTCTAAAAAATTTTGTAACTTTAAGTTAACTTTATGGAATCAATATGGTAACAGAGAATTGAATTTTGAAGCCAAAAATTACTAGTTACACTATATTATTACCTAGTAATTATACTTATAGGCTTATTAATATTAGTCTTACATCAGTTATGGAGAAAGTTTTGGAAACTCTGATAAAAGATGCTTTGCAAAGTCATTAACAAAGGTTAGAATTTTTATTGGATAGCCAACATGGTTTCACTAAGGAAAAATCTTGCCTTACAAACCTTTCGACATTTTTGAAAAGGTTAATGCCTATGTAGATGGGGGTAAAGATGTAGATTTGGTATATCTGGATTTTCAGAAAGCATTTGACAGTATTAAGATTAATACACTGTTAAGGTTATTCCCATTCAAATTTTACTTATAATTCAAACTATGATAACCCACATGCATTATCTGCCATTTATTCACCCAACTTACTAAATCCTTTTGTAAAGCAGCAGCATCATCCCCCTCACAGCTAGCAACACCAAACACCTATATACAATCAGCAAATTTATGTAATTTACTGACCCTTCCTATGTCATTAAATAAAATCAAAAAGAGATGAGGTCCCATGACTAAGTCTTGAGGTACAACAAATCCTCCGATTTTTTCCATCCAGCCAATCTTCTGTTCAATTAGATAACTTATCTCTTACACCAATAGGCTATACTATTACTACGCTATAGAGATAATTTTTTTACAAGCCTTTTATGTGGCACCTTGTCAAATGTTTTCTGAAAATCTAGATGCACCAAATCTACATCCTTACCCTCCACTATATAAGCAGAAACTTTTTCATATGTTTGTATTTTATCCTATTTGAGTGTTTTAAGTCCTAGGTATTGTAAATATATTCTTAAACATAAACATCAGAATACAATGAGAAGGGGCTGTTCAAACTCGAAACTATACGGAATAGGTTTGTTCATATACAGTACCAGATGTAAAGCATTATTAGTATTACTATTATTATTAACTAAAGTCTAAAGTATTGAGCTGGTTGTTATTGTTAACTATAATAGTATGTATATAATAAAGTATAATATACTATTAGTATTATACAGGCCCTAAAGTAAAAAGCTTCTATTAATTATCGCCCATAAGGTTGTACTTATCCCGCTTAGAGACACAAATGCACTATCAAACCTTACCTTTGAAAGGAGTGAGATTTGACAGGTAATATGTGCACGTGTGGATTTCTATATTAAACTGCCTGATGAGTTATGTAATGACTGTAGTTAGCGATAGAATGAATGAATAAAATCTGCTTTGTTTACTCGTCAAAATATTCAGCCTCCTTCTCGCAACGACCTTGACACACCATATAAGGTAAATCGTGTCCTGGTCTATTAACAATAAATCTTATAATATAATGCAGCGTTCTATGGAGAAATCATATTGAAACATCAAAATACTAATGAATGAAAAAGCAATTTCTTGACTATGTGAAATTTATGTTTCCTAGTCTCTTTTAATATAATACAATAATAACAAATTATTTGACCTCAGATGAAGACATTGGAAAAATATGAAATAATTTTAAAATATTTTAAGAGAATGAGAACCTCATCAAGGTTTATATAAAAGTCTTTACACCACAATCAAAGAAGTAATAGACGTGGGTTATTCAATTCGGGTGCAAAGTCTTCAGACAACATTTTATCTCCCCTCCCATATTCTTAATTTTTATTACATATATTCATCCTCAACACCTCTCCTTATTTGTTCTTCTTAATTTATTAAACCTAAGCCAAATAGGCGGTGGAGGTGTTATAATGTAACAGTCAATATTAGTTTTCGTTGGTAAAAATTAGCCCAAAAGTAGGCTGTACGTTGTGTTGACTAGCTGCCTTCCATCTAGTCTGTTACTTCTAAACCAGGGATAGTTAGCACATACAGACTTCGAGTGGCTTTACCTGACATTTAACACACAAACAAACGATCTATAAATGATTTTATTTGAATGTAGGTTTTGTGTATGTTGTGACTATAATTTAAAATAAATACTTTACATTGGTGTTTTATTAATGTTGTAAGTGATGAACCCTGTTTTAATGCTGTTGTTTTTTAAACCATGAAGTGTTATGTTTACATAACATTTTATAACTGCTTACATATTGTAGATGATCGATGGTTTTTATTTTTTATTGTTTCTTCTCAACATACTGTTACGTATCTACTTGTTTGTTTGTTTCAGGTAGAAATTCTTACCGAGAATCTTCAGCAATAAGAGTCCTTTCTTGATTAAACCAGTTTATTTTCCCTCGATACAAACTTTTAGTACACAGAAGTTCCACAATCAGTACGTTTCTCGTCACTTTAACTTAACAACTTTTATAATACATACTGTTACGACAGCGGAATTCACGTGACGATGGTAACACGTACTGAGTATCTAGAACGTTCGTGAAGGCTCGAGAGTTCTCCAGACGCCCTCTATTCCGTATATGTAAGACCAGCGAAAAGTGACGGTAAATGGCAGAGATAATTGCAGACAGACAGAGACGGACAATTGAGTCAAGCGCGGTAGTCAATAAAGTGCACGAATCGTTCGTTGTGAATTATAGCGTGTGTTGAAGTTAAAGTGACTGTGGAAATTAAGTGTATTATAAAGTTGTATTGAGAAAGAATAAACTAATTTTATTTTAGAAAGGAAAAGAAAGAATTTCTATGGAAAATTAACAAACGAACAGAGATCTAACAAACTGGTGTCAGAGAGTGGGATGGAAAATAAAAATAAAAAAGAAGAAGAAGATGGAAACGAGAGGTGGCAAATCAAACTACAGCTTAGCAGATTTGATGGCAGCTATACAAGAACAGCAAAAGAAACAAGAAGAACGAGAAAGTAAACAAGAAGAGAGATTACAGCAGTGGAAAGAAAACCTGCAACAGTGGCAGCTCGAACAGTAAAATAAACAAGAGAGACTACAGCAGTGGATGGAGGAGAAAGAAAATAAACAAGAAGAAAGCCAGAGAACACAAATGGAAAACATTAGTAAATTTCAAAGCGAATTAAATGCATTAAAGGACGATTTATTTCTTTTACACAAGGAGGATACATTAACCATCGACTTAATCAGCCCCAGACAATGGCAAGCCCCTTCCAGACTCCGCAGCTAACAGACATCTTCAGTCCCATTAGAAGTCACATCCCAGATATGAATGTCAGTACTAGGAGTGATCCAGTATGAAGGAAGCCACAGGAATACGATGGGAAAGCACCGTGGAAAGCATATGGAGCACAATTTGAGTTATTGGCAGAGATGAATGGATGGACAGAGGAGCAGAAAGCAGTATATCTGGCAACGAGCTTGAAGGGACAACCACTGGAAATAATTGGACAGTTGTCAGCAGATGACAGGCACAACTATAGAGCACTGGTAGCGGCTCTAGAACTCAGGTACGGAACCCAAAATCAGTCAGAAGTCTACAGGGCTAGGTTTAGGACGAAAATCCATGCTAAAGGGGAGAGCCTGCAAGAGCTGGCGCAGGATTTGGAAAGTATGGCAGAAAAGGCCTACCCAACTGCACCACCCGATCTTCTCAAGTTGTTGCTGAGGGATCAGTTTGTAGATGCCTTGGACCGTCCAGAACTGAAGATACAAGTAAAGCAAGCACACCCCTTTACTATGCAGGATGCATTGGCCAGAGCTCTTGAATTTGAATCCTACATTAATTCCAGCAGAGAGGTACCAAGGTTGGTACAGTCATCAGGATTCAAGGCCAGAAAAGGTCAGCTTTCAGAGAGGTTTGGGGGACTTTGCTGGCACTGTAACAAACCTGGGCACAAGAAAGCTCAATGCTGGAAACTTCAAAACAGGGAAGATGCAATGGCAGGAAAGGCTGCTACCCAGAAAGGATGTTGGAACTGTGGAGAGCAAGGACATATGAGGAGCCAGTGTAAGAAGAATACCCCTTTTAGCACAACACGTACTCCATGTTCTGCACCATTCTTCCACATCTTGTCTCATACCTATCCAGTAAAATATGTGTCGTAGGTGACTCAATGTTTTCTTAACTCCGAGATGTCCTCCTGTTAAAGTATCATGGGACTGATGCAGCACAACTTCCCGTAAC
>NW_013668326.1:103427-105057 GCF_000517525.1 Limulus polyphemus
CCTGTTCCAGTTGCCACTGCTGTAGTCTCTCTTCTTGTTTCTTTTCTCGTTCTTCTTGTTTCTTTTCTTTTTCCTCCAACAACTGCTGTAATTTCTCTTCTTGTTTATTTTCTTTCTCCTCCAACCACTGCTGTAGTCTCTCTTCTTTTTTCATTTCTTTTTCCTCCAACAACTGCTGTAATCTCTCTTGTTTAATATCTCGTTCTTCTTGTTTCTTTTGCTGCTCTTGTATTGCTGCCATCAAGTCTGCTAAGCTGTAGTTTGATTTTTCGCCTCTCGTTTCCATTTTTTTGTCCCACTCTCTGACACCAATTTGTTACGCCTCCAGTCGTTAGTTAATTTTCTGTAAATTCTTTCCGACTAAACTTTAGCGACACAAGTCCTTTCTTAAATACAACTGGTTTATTCTTTCCGAATACAACTTTACGATACACTTATTTTCAACAGTCGCTCTATAACAACGCTATAACTCACGTCTCACGTGGCCAACAATATTCTGTCTCATACATTCAATTACTCATTACACTGTTGTCCCGTCACGTTGTGAACGTCTTATATATACAAGACTAACACATGTCTGGTAAATGCTAGGGCATTCATGAAGGAACATGATATTTCTAGAAAGACGTGGCGTGATACTAGTCACGTGACCTCGCTGACGCAACAATATTTTGTGTACGAAAGCCTTGGAATGTTTACTGATAATCTGCCAAATTTCGTGAACATACACTTATTAGTTTAAAAGTTATAGCATGACAACTATAACAAGCACAAAATGGTTACGAGGTTGGTCTCAGGGACCGAACTGAAAGAGGTATCTTATTCGTAAATAACATTCCATTCCACGATCTTACAAACACATATTTCTCACGATTTGTAGATAACATTGCTATTCGGATCTCACATGTAAAGTTTATACATGAATGTTGTGAATTTAGGTATTGTAAAAACTTCTTGGTGTGATCAGTGTTGTGAAAGAGTAGAAAAGTATCATCAACGTACCTTCTATATAACACTGGTTATTAATAATGGAGGCAATCATCCAGCCATTGACGTTCGTAATAACATAGAAAAATATTTTTAAGGGTCGGACATAGAGGTGATCCCATCGCCAGTCCGTCTACCTGGTCATAAAGATGACCATTAAAAACGAAGTGATTGTCCTTGAGGGCCAATTTAAGAAGCTGTTCGAATTTTTGTTGGTTAAAGTTACAGTGCAGGGCATTTTTGTTAGGGAATAACTGTTTAATAATTATTTTATTTGTTTCCTCACGTGGGATTAAACATGTGTATGCCACACGCTTTATCGTACATTCCAGTATATTACTAACGTTTAAGCCTGTTTTCTCTAAACTTCCAACTGAATATAAAAACTCGCTCAATGCTAATGTTGTTTTTTTGAAGTTTGAATATTATGAACAAACTTCTTTTTTGAGATATTAATGTTGATGATGGAATTTAAGGAAATTCCGAAACATTCGTATTAAAGATGTTTTGGTATTACCGTGTTTTTAATATTTATTATAAAACTCCGTTTTCCACCTGATGAATCAATAGCATAGATTTGGCATTATGTAATACAACATTCGTATGTTATTACTTCACAAATATAATATGATTAACCTACAGT
>NW_013668326.1:105920-146553 GCF_000517525.1 Limulus polyphemus
GTCACTAGAAAGTGAAACTATAGTTGCGAAATTTTAGTGAAAGAAGTACAACACAATGAATTAAGTTTTTTTTTAATTCTTCTTTACAGCCGCGGCAAAGGGCGTTTTTACGATGAAACCCGACAAAGGAATGTTCCCCAGTAGCTCCCCACAACAAACCGGTTTATCTCAGAGATTCACATATCGCCGTTCCACCTTGCAAATATTTGCAAGGTTCGGACCTAGAGGTGATCCCATCGCTACTTCGTCTATCTGGTTATAAAGATTACCATTAAAATCGAAGTGATTGTCCTTGAGGGCAAATTTAAGAAGCTGTTCGAATTTTTTTTGGTCAAAGCTAGAGTGCAGAGCATTTTTTGGAAGGGAATAACGGTTTAATAATTATTTGAATTGTTTCCTCAAGTGGAATGTTAGCGAATAAGGACTGAATACCAAATCTGGCCATAACGAATTGGTCTGCATTAGGAAATTTAGATAGCTACAAAAGTTCAACCCATCAAGTTATGAAATTCAACAATTTTGTGGCACGAGAAAGCACATAGAACACGTAAGTATGCTGAAACTGTATGACACTGACCAGCCTCTCGAACCCTGTCATCACCAGGAAGCAGAAAACGAACGAGCTATAGCTGTAGACGAGAATGAGGGCATCATCAAATACTACTTAATCCAGTGGAGAAGAAAGAAGCGAATGACGTGGGACCTTCCTTGGCTGTTTTTAAAGAATCAGTGAAATAATATTTGCTGATCAAGTAATTAACACCTTTTACGTCCAACCACAGTGGTGATATCGACCACGAAGTTGCTATGTCTAAGAATGAGGGACACAATTTACTACTTTAAGAAAGTTGTGATCTGTATTATATATAAGTATGTGATTAATAGCTGAAACAGAGTTGAGGCCCTTACTTTTCAAATTATTGGGTGGAATCGAACAGTAAAATTTCTGTAAAATGTTCAGTGATAGCCTGCATAGTAGTAGCCATAAACACTAAAATGTTAGTGTTTGGCAAATTGTTAATGATAGCTAGGATACATACAACATTATAAACCCTGATGCAGAAAAAAAATTTATTTCTGATTGTGCATGAGAAAAATGCTATTTTACTCGATGAAAGAAAAGTTACAGAATAACATTATTATCTCACTCTGGCACAAAAGCTGCAAAGACAAATTTAATTATAAACAATAAACTTGCACCAGCTAAAAGGAAAAAAAAAAGACTCTTTGCTTTCACATATTAAACCTAAGCAAACTCGAGGATAATTACCCCGAAAATGAAAGTCGAGAATATGAGCTAGTTATTTTTTATTTTTTGACAAATAAATGAAGCACCTGATGAGTTACTTCGTACTCCAACAATGGAATATGATCAAAAAGTTGGAATTGTGCTCTTGATCGAGTGTCTTTCTTCTATGGACGCAGTAAGAAAATGCACAAGATGTATGGAACTGTAATGAACTATTAAATGCACAAGTAGAAATAGCTGATGCTATCTGTACATTATTGCATTGATTTGTAGTTCTTTACGAAAGGACGAGTAACCTGTCTGGTGTTAATTATTTTAGAAAGCAGCTTTTTTAGACGGAAGAGTTGCCAAATAGAGTCGATTCCCCCTACTGCTTTTTCTCAACATGTGAAAATAGATGCATATCAAGGAGATTACTGCAGGTGCCATTCACTGTGTCTGTTCTAAGATTTGTTCCACACAACAATGGAGATGCCTTGATATGCACAACATTATACACATGCTCGGAAGGATATAGCGTTTGTATCTGACTCGTTGAATACAAATAAGTTATGACATTCTAACAATTATTATTTGTATTGTTAATGCTAAACACATTTAATATTGAAGCCTGTATATGTCACTGTATCAATACAACATAGCTTACATAGCTAACTTGAAAATATTAACAACTAGGTGAATTCATAGGTTTATATTAAAGCTCTACTCTATTGATTAGAATGTTTTCTATACACTTTAAAGATAACATTTTTTTTTTCAAACAGAAGTTCAAAAATATAGAGTCGTACATATTTTAAAGCTAATAACTATAACAAATGGACAATTAAACTTCAAATTTTAACTCTTTTGGACAATTGTTTTTACAACCATATATATCTATTTTATTTAATATTTTATGTTAATGGGTATTATTTATATGTGTGTTGGAACATCTAAGCGAATTACAGCAGCAACACATAATTTATGATCTGTCTTTACAAGAATTGTCAGTGCATTATGTGAAATAAGCAGATATCTTCAAACCATTCACTGGTTTTGTTTTGTCTAAGATGTTTGTACAGCTACAAGGGCTATTTACGCTAGACGTTCCTAGTTTTGAATCAATAAACTAGAGGAAAAGTAGCTAGTCAATAGCATCCACCGCCAACTCTTGAGCTAACCTATTCAAATAGAGGAATTTGACAGTCACTCTTTTAATGCACTCATGTCCCCAAAGATTTTTCTTGCAATAACCGGGTACAAATCACGGACCCTCGGATCCACAGTCTGGCATGTTAGTCACTAAGCTATGCCTTGCCTTCCTTTGGCCCCTATATCTGAAAATGTTCAGTATATCTCAAAGCTAAATTGTGCCAATTTTTATGCCATACCATTTCTTAACCGAGAAATGAGCTCTTAATTGATTAAGAGGGTTTGTTTGAATTTCGCACAAAGCTACTCGAGGGCTATCTGCGCTAGCCATCCCTAATTTAGCAGTGATAGACTAGAAGGAAGGCAGCTAGTCAACACCACCCACCACCAACTCATGGGCTACTCTTTTACCAATGAATAGTGAGATTGACCATCACATTATAACCTCCCCATGGCTGAAAGGGTGAACATGTTTGGTGATGAGGATTCGCACCCGCGATTCTAGATTCAGCTATTTTGAAAAAGAAGCACCATGCAGTTAGATTGTACATTTCAACACTCACCACCCTAAGCTGAAGCCTAAACTCATGATCTCTTAAGTGATAGATGCAACAGAGATGATTCCATTTGTTTTCATTCATTATACAGCAATCCAACAGTGAAGTTGAAGGGTTTGGTATAAACTCCAGTGACCATTTAGTGCATTGATTATAATGTAACTCTAGCTCCCACACTGATGGATGTGAACCCCTATCTCATGTTTCTACTTTTCTGCATTATTTCTTCATATTAAGACGAGAAGTAACAGAGGTCGAGTTAATATTTGACAAACAAAATGTTTGAGGTGACTGGAGTTGTACCAGACGTTACGAGATTTTGATTCTGCCCTCGAGTGATCCAGGTGCATCATCCTCCAAATAGGATTAGACACCATGATCTTTGCAATAATAGGTCAGGGTCAAGACTTAAAGGTATCTCGGGTGCTTATTGGAAGGATGCACAGAAAAAGAGATGTCCTAGTACAGGGCTGTCGAACCTATGGCAAGCGTGCCCAAGGTGACAAGCGAGAAAACTTTCTTGGCACGCGGGATTCACTGCTGTCCCAAGTTTTTTTTACTCTCTTGTAGTTAGAGAGAATGTGGATCATAAGAACAGTTTTGGCGTTTTCAAGAAGACCCACGTTTGCCTAGGAAGAGTCAAAACTTGTTGCAAGGGTTTTCTCAGCAACTGCTTTTCTCACACTGCTAATATTGTGTTCATTATTTTACTATGATTCTTACCAGTAGTCTTCAATTGTTTCGAAGTACGTTTATTTAAATTTTATTATATACTTGTGAATGTTTTCAACAATTTATTTTATTCATAGCCATGCACAGGTGTGGCTTAGTTAGTTAGGGTACTGGACTATGAATCCAAGAATCCATTGTTCACAGTTTATTGCCACAAAATCGTACTCTGTACTTTCGAGACGTTGATGTGTTATAAAAGTGATGGTCAATTTGTTCTATTTGATTATAATATTGCAAGAGTTGGTAGTGTGTGCTGCTGAATAGCTGTTAATCTATCAGCTCAAAATAGGGATGGCTAGTACAAAAATTCTTTTAGCTTTTAACAAAATTTCAAGACAAATGATCATATTCATATGTTAACAACAGCAATTTCTTGCCACTAGATGATTATCCTTTGGAGCCAATGATCTTCTGTTTCCTTTCACACCATACCACATCTCTTTCATTTCACGTGTAACACATCACTACACTTGTCTTTCTAAATACTAGATCAATTGTGCTAGGCAGACATACTGTGTGTTTCCTACCACTTTTGTAGATATATGTAATATTTTAAAATTTTGGTGCATATTGAGTATTTTGTTCTTAATATATTATGTTGGTTAAGGGAGCCACTACATTTTTCTTGCTCTAGTTGCTTCCGAAACCAGATAAGTCATGGGAAAGATTACTGTAACATCAAACACACTGTACAGAAACCAACACTGGTATTTTCCACTGGCAAATTGGGTGATGTCACAGTGATATAATATTCCTTGTTTTGAAGTGAGAGTGGCCATCAGTCACGTGAGTAGCACCTGCATCTTGAGATGAATGATATTGTTGTTACTAGTATAAAATATCATGTTTTATTAGTCTAGGATATAGATATGGCTACAATTACAAATACGCAGCTTACTTTTCAACACACTTAAAACTTGAATTTTGCTTCTTAACATCACATCTCTCTCTCTCGTATAGGTACCACTCTTTACACATGTCTTTAGCACCGATTGTTGTTTTATTGAGCATTGAAATAAATATTGTTTCCAGCCTCTTTCTTTGCTCCAACTCAGTAGAGATCAGAGAAAGATCTCTGTATCATAATACATTTTCTGATGAGCCTCCAATTGCCCCACAATTCCTACCTAATTACTTAATGGAAAATCAGAGAAACTTAGAATAACAAAGAACAGATAGGAAGGTGAAAATTTGGTGTCATGACTAAATGATCTGTTTTTTGCAGGGTGTTTGTTTTCTACTTACAAGTTTACTTATCTGTGTTTTATAAGTTTTTGCATTACTGAATTGAAGCTATGCACTTGTAAAATAGCATTTTCCATGGGTTGGAGGTCTTATGACTAGATGGAAGAGTTGATGGTTGTCAGAGGGAGTCATCAAATCTGAGAGAAGTCCTCTCCTGGAAATAGGATTTTTATCGATGCTGCAATAGTGTATAAGGTCTCTTTCTTCCCAGAAATAGACCAAGGAAGAACTACTAGAATCTGGTGCATCTAGAAAGGCTAATTAGGTTCTTTCCCTGATATTTAATCTCATTACATAGGTGGCACAGGTGACTGATGATCCATCACAGTGGTGCTTGGTCTGGCAGTTCCAAGAATGGACACGGTGGTGTCTATAGGGCTCCCAGTCATTTGATATCCAGAGTAGGCTAACTCTGACTCTAGTCAATATCACCCATGACTACCAGAGGGAGACTAAAAGTGCTATTTGTGGATGACATCCACCAGTTCCACATGTAGGAGCTGTTTTTTGTAGGTGAGACAGCAGCATCTGGTGAAAGTGGTGATTCATAAGGCAGTGGTTACCCTCTCCATAATGGTAAGTATGCTGCTAGAGCAACCACAGCCATAGACAAGCCTGACATCATACAGTGTTAATGGATGAGCTACCCCAGTAACTCCCCATTTTAATATCTTAGGGCAAGGATCTAACACTTGTCTAAATATTGAGGTACGTGATACAGCCCATTCCACACATATAATTTAGGCCATCTTAGCCTAGTTTTGACCAAAAGTCTGAGTGAAACTTATGCATTTATCACAGTTAGCTATGACAGAGACAAAGCAAATCACACCTTCGACATTTAAGGGTGTAGCAAAAGAGGAGTTGGATTGTTTCTTGGGCCATTTCAGGGAAGTATGAAATGCTGGACTCGGAAAAGGTGATGCAATGGCTATTCTTTGTTTGGATGGTTAAACACTTGATGCAATTGTGCATTTGAATAAGATGCAACTATGAAACTGAAATACAGGTGAAGTTGAGTTGCACTGATGTTTTGGACTGTGGGAACTTGGGCACATACATTAATGATCAGCACATGTTGCATGGGAAGGCATACCTTCAATTACTTCAGAAGATCATGAATATATCATATTCAACAAGTTCATGGAGGGACTATCTAATGAGACAATCAAGCGTCACTAGAGTTAAAAAATACTCTAACCGAAACAAAAGCAGTTTCTGTGGTGGTGAGGTTTGAATTCGTGATTGTAAACAGGTTGCAAGAGAGGAAAAACCTACAGTGATAGCTGCGGTGGATTTGTCTCTAACAGGCTGTCCTATTCAATGTAGTAACTCAAGTCCAGCTTGAGCTTCATTGAGAATAAACCAGGAGCCAGCACATCTCACACAAGAGGAAAAAGCCAACAGTGACAACTACATTGTCTTTTGTCTCGAACATACCATTCTATTCAAGTGAGTGCCTCAGCAATGCAGAACAACCACACTGGTTCTCAGCTAAATGAGCAAGGCTTCTTTGGTCCTTTCATAGCCAACATAGTCCATAGTCCTTCAAAAGCCAACACATATTATGTGAAGCATAATGAGCATGCAAAGCAAGCTAATGCTATGGGGATCTGGAGGCATGCCCCCCCCCCCAGTAAATTTGTAAAAAATAGGTGCTATGAGATTATATTTGGAAGCAATTTTGCATGAGATATAACTTAAATAATTGCATGGCTGTTTACATAAAATCCACAAACATCTAATGAAAAGTCAACAAATCATCATTCTGTTGTAACACTGCATGGTGAGTTAGACTTAAATTAGTATAAATACGTATGTTTTATTATAGTTAAGTACTGTACTATCTACATGCAGGGTAGTTATTAATTGTTAAGTTATATTAGTAATCTAAGCAACTCTGTACAACAATGGTATATTAGCTATTTCAATCATTGGCTATCATATACATACGTGTATGTACTACTGAAATGTTAGCATGCTCCATTCTTCTGGGGTGCTTTTCCATAAATAACTTACATACAGTTTCAATGTTGTTAGAGGTGTCATAGGGATTATGTATTAAAGCTAGAGCACCCAATTTTTTTTCGGTTTGTCTACATCTCAGGTAATTATGCAATTATTCTACACTGCGTGATTGTGAGTTTAGCAACAAAGAGCATATAGTGGCGATTTTCAAAGTGAAATTATCACAGCCTATGTTGTAATAACAGAGCAGAGAAGAATAATTCGTCTTGTCAATTGTGTACTAAAGTAATTGAACCAGCCTGTGTGGATTTTGATTAGGAAAAAAGAGAGAATTATCTAAAGCTCTGGATACAACTGTGATAACCAACAGTGTAATGAACATTTGTATATACATTTGACTTGTTTTAATATATTATTTAACACAAGTGGACTGTGTTCCTTTGTTCATTGCCGAAATTTATCACCAATAAGTCACAGACACCTACTGTAAAGAATCCGGCCAACAAAACCTGACAGAAGCAATATGGCTTTGGGATTCCAATTACAAAGTGTCAACAGAAGCCATTGCATGCGACTATTTCAAACCAAAAAATGCTAATGCTTCATCAGAAGAATGCATACTATGTAGAAAATGTTAAATACCATAAGCAGCTCCTCTATAACTGTACCAAACTAGTGGGTTCGGCCACCCCACCCCCCTTTGCGTACGTGCACAGTGGATATGAACAGCAAGTTTAAAGCGAAAGTGTGTATGCAGATGGAGTTTCTCAGTCTTGTCATGAGAATAGATAGTTTGCTAGTCCTGTAAAGATTGCAGCAGTTCAAGAGTGGCCTCATCCTGTAAATACAAACGAGAAAATT
The DNA here is from genome assembly GCF_000517525.1 of Limulus polyphemus. Taxonomy (NCBI): domain Eukaryota; kingdom Metazoa; phylum Arthropoda; class Merostomata; order Xiphosura; family Limulidae; genus Limulus; species Limulus polyphemus. The sequence goes on from NW_013668326.1 coordinate 113,664, forward strand.
ACTGTTTCCTTGGTTTCATATCACATTATTAACACTTCATAGCTAATGTCTCCAAGATTGCTGTACCATTATTTACTCTCATTAAAGTCAATGTACAAAATATAGGTGGACTCAGGAGTGGGAGCAAGCATTACTGTCGCTAAAGTTCACTTTAGTGGAAGCCCCTATGCTGACATATCTACAATAGGACTTTATCTTGTTATTACATATCAATGCTAGCAATAGTGGAATTGTAGCAGGATATATAGTGGAAAGATTGAGTAGAAAGTGTAATAGAATACACAAATCATACATTCATGGTTCCTGAATGACAATCTGCACAAATAAGTTGTACTCTTCATCAAGCATTACTTATATTATCTATTTGGCCAAAAAATCCCCTTTCAAGTGAACCATGCATCACTGGTGTGGCTTGTGAATGTTATAATTTACCTTTACTGAAAATGTATTTCCGATAGGTACTTACCTCTTCTTACAGGATTAGCTATTTTCGTTCAGTGCTGCCCTCTATGTGCAAAAACTATTTATGCATGCCACAAGCCTTTTGCCTCCCCTCCATTGGAAATGACTCGTTCCAATGTGTTTCTCATGCAAATCATCATGTGCCAACCCTCCACCAATGAGAGTGCCATACACTATCCTTATGCATGTGACTCCCTCTATTCAATTTTACCAGATTACCACTTCAAGTTTAGGCAGAAAATGGAAGCACTCGTTTTCGGTGGGGAAGAGGTAAGTACCTATCAGAAACACATTTTCAGTATTGGAAAATTATAACTTCTGATACAGTACATTACCTCCTCTCACATAATTAGCAAAAATCCCACACTGAATAGGTGGGGGGACCAATGCAAGAGAAGAAAAGAAGCATCCAATAGACATACCCTGAGAACTGAGAGTCAGATTCGAAGATCTGATGTGGGAACTGCACTACTTCTGAACCAGATATACTCTTCACCCATCTGAGAAAAGTGTCAAAAATATGGGTGGAAAATCAGAGGAGCACATCCAATTTGTGTGGGAACAAACAATGGAAGTGCTTCCAGGTGTAGAGTGGCTATGGCATGATGGACCTTACTCAGCAAGTCAACTACATCCAATACCCATGCTGCTGGGAACTGACATCCATGCAGGGGTAGAACGAAGATTATACTATCTTCACCTCAAGTTGAATTGACCAGAGGGGAGCTCAAACCCCCCTGACTCTAGAACAGGGCACATGTTAAGAATAGAAAATGACATATCTACCTGGGAACTCAATATCCAGAAGCAAAAAATATGTCTACCAGAGAGAAATCGATTCTTTCAACACTGAAACTGACTGGAACCACCCCAGGTACAACAATGTCCTCGGAATAAGATACATTGAAGGAGAGCAGAAGGGAAAGAACCAGAACAATCCCAAGTACCTCCACTATGACCCACAACACAGATGGAGTAGGATTGAGGGAGGAAAATAGACATCCATAATATGTATGAGGACTTATGTTGATTGGTTCTACTCTAAATCCAAAACCTGGCCAGTGGGAACTAACTTCCATGTGGGGGTAGGATGAGGGATCAATCAAAGGGGTGAACTGCAATTTGACGTCTCACTTCTTTGGTTTACATGTGTGTTATAGAAGAGGATATCACGTCATCTACACCAATAGAACACCACTGCCCTACTCTGCACTGATTAGTATTTCTGTATTGATATTTTATATCATTAAACCATTCAGGAAGATGCCTCCATGGACCACCACCTAAATGGCTTGGAAATGGAAAGTGGTGAGGACTTAAAAACTTCACTAAAAGAAGGGGGTGGGTGGGTAAAATGTGGTGGAGAGTTTGGAGGAATGTCAACACCTGAGACAGTGCAATGAGTGACCATGGAACCCTATTTTTAAAAGACACCATACCGATATATTCAATATAAGACATGGCAGGGATGGGCAGCTATTCCTGGCAGCTTTACCCATATAGTCCACGGGTGGTATGGTTTGGGACAGGCATATTTATGAAGCAATTTCCTTGCAAGGATAACCTTCAAGCGATCTTGTGAAACACCCCATTTCAACAGTGTGCATTATGGGGGCATGGAACATATTAAGCATGGTGACATGGCTGAACAGTGGATTTTAAAGATTAAAGAATACCTAGTCAGGCAACACTCGCCACAGAATGGGATCCAAACAATGAGTATTACAATGAAAAGGAAAATAAGGTCTCTGAAAATGTGGAAAGGAAGAAATATAACTTACCCAGTCTTATAGTCATATTGAAGTCTGAAGAATGGCCACAGGTGGGAAACGATATCCCAAAGAGAAAGAAACGGCGATACTATGCAAATAATGAGAGACAAACATATTAGGTGTAGTCCACATATCTGACTAAAGAATTTCCTCCAACGGATGACAAAGATGAGAAGCTAGAGAAAAGGAAAGGTGTCAAATTTGATGAGAAAACACCTCGAAATACGGGAGGACGACGAAAGAGAGAAATAAGCCAATCGAATCAAAGGCCAAACCCAATTGATGAGGGTGGAAGGAGAAAGATCACAAACAAAGGATGGTTGCCAAGGGATAAATAGGGGGGGGGACGGGGCACCAAGCATGGAAGCCATGCAGGCAATATAACAATGACAAGCAGGTACAGGACATAGAAGTCTACCCAGATCAGGCTGAGAATAAAGGTGGGAAATGGAAGAAAGAGAAATAGGTGAAAAGGAGGAGTTACTCTCTCTAGCAGTGGAGGTTTTAGGGACGAAAGAACAATCTGGATAAAGGAGAAGATATGTAGGATTATAAAGGATACATGAAATATTGATGGCAAATAAATCAGACTGCTGATGACCACAAGATAATAGGAGAAGGATACATGTATTAAGGGAAAGATGAAATAAGAAGTACGTGAAAAGTGGTTCAAACAGAGACAATAAAAATTCTATGGGATCAAGAAAAATGATAGGTGTGGAATAAAGTAGCTTGATAACTGGAAATTGAGGAGATAGATGATCCCTGATCAAAAAGTCATGTATGAAATTCTGCAATACAAGGAAAATTGTCCAGCAGAAAAACACTGGCCCAGAGACTAATGGCAGAAACACATTCCATTTATGCTGATAAACTTCCATTGAGGAAGGGTGGATGGAATGGGACAAAAATGAAGCTACAGCTTGGGACAACCTGATCTCCTCACCAAGGACTGGTTAAAAACCAAGCATGTAGATGGAGGACAGGAAGAGTGGGATGAAGCATCGATGACTGAGGTTGCCAAAGAAGAGAGGAAGATAGAGGAAAAGGTAGTTGAGGGGTAAGTTGGAGCTCGATAAGCTGAGAAAACGATGGTTGAGCTGTCAGTAAGGAGCAATCAGAAGGACCCGAGATGGAGTAGTATGGGAGATTGAAATCACCCGGGGAAGGAGTCAAATGGGAGGATAAACAAAAAGGTATCTGTTGGTCCAATCCTGGCTACAAGCATCGACAGCCAGGGCAAGAGAATGAGGTACCAGATACCAAAATAGAGAGAGTTTGTGGTTAAGGGAAGTGGTAAATGCATTGATGTGAGGAGTACCCCACTGAAGGCAAAGCCACTGGAAAACCATAGGATCAAGAGACCACTCTGTTGGATAGATTCTGTCTGTACAGGAAACACGATCTGCAACAAGATTGATGATATGGATATCCTATGTGTGGGCCCAACAAAGAAGGTCCAATGTGTGAAACATAGGGATCAAGAACAGGTGCTACCTTGATGATTGAGATAAGCAACCACTGTGGAATTGTTGGAATGAATCCTTACCAGATGATATCTGGCTAGATGGAGGAAATGATTCAAGGCCCAATTGACAGTGAGAAGCTCCAGTGTTGATATGGTAAGACTTATCAGCCGCCAACCAACACCCCAATGACTTCTGTTGATCGAACCATGCCTATCCCTGGAGGGAAGCACCGACATGTTGGTCCTGTCCAACCAACAATGCAGATCTTCGACTATGGTAGGAGGAAGGGTAATAAAACCATGCAAAGGATCCTCTGCAAGATTCCACTGGTCACTTCGCTTCAGCAGAGCCTATGGCTGAAGTGGCATTGTTGGACAATACATAAAATGTAAGGGATCTCAATGAAGCTGCCAATGGACAGGTCCTGAAGTCTCCATGACTGATTGCTGACAAGCAAGCAGTGGAGAAGCAGCTGATGCCCAGTCTACCCACGTCTTCATAAATGGTAGTTATACTATTACCGTTTTACTGCTCAACTGTCAGTGCAGAGTAGTTATGATATTACTAGTTTACAGCTAAACGCTTGGTACATAGTGGTTAACATGAGTGGGTTAAAACTACACTCTAGGTGCATTCATGATGTTAGAAAAACACATAGGTTCAAGAAGTCTTGATAAAATTAATTAAAACCCTATAACTCGAATGTTTTCGAAAGGTGGACCTTTCTTATTCAGGGGCAAACTGGGAATGTATTCCCTGTATCCTCCCCTCTTACATAAAGGATACTACTCACTTTCTTAACATCATAGAAGATATTAATACTGACAGCCAGTTATCCCCCAACAGTCTTCTTTGCATGATGGATGTTTCTTCCCTTTACACCAATATTCCACATGATGAAGGACTACAAACTCAAAAGTCTGCATCAGACTCTTCTAACCAATTAGAATCTCAAACAGTAACTGATCTTGTCAGGCTGGTTTTAACTCTGAACTCTAGGTGCATAGTAGTTATACTATCTCTGATTACTGGCCTGTAAAACATTATTTTAAAATACAGTGTACCTGATATCTTCACCAATACTATGAAAGAATGTTTCAGTTTTGACATTGAAATATTTGGCAGCAATGGATTTTCATCAAAGAGTAATGGTTATACCCACCTGTTTGACCTGTTGTTTTTTGCTAGTTGCAAAAAGTAATATTTTGATATGAATGAATCAAAATATTCGTGAGTAAATAAAATTATCAGCAGAAAGTGAAATTCATAAAACATAGGTTGTATCATATAAAATGTATGTTTAGTACATCCAATGTTTTATTTGATTATGATTGAATACTTTCTATTATGCAGAATGAAGTATTTTGAGAATGACAGTTTTATAACTATTTTCCATTATTTCAGTATCAGGTGCAGTTGAAATCAATGTAAGCATACAGCCGAAGGCAAGAAGTAACATCTGTGTAATATCATTTTGTAGTTGTCTTTAGCTGTGCTAAACTGTTATCTTAATCCTTTGCCAACCGTCTACTTAAATCGGTAAGTAGGTAGTAATGTCCCTGTTATCACATTTCGAAAACTAGTGGATAAAATTGTTTAAAATGTGACAAGAAAGTTCTTAAAGGTATATAGTTTCAGTAAAATAAAATATTTAATTCTGATTTTATCTACTATTTCTAATAAAAAATTCGTTATTTGCACTCCAGCTCTGAATAGTTCACCTGCAAGGTGATTTTTATATGTAGTATAAAAATACTATTTCTTATCCTACAATTTTCACATTTCATTTGTGAAATCTTTAGAACCTCATAAACGAATATGAAAAGGTTAGAGCTAATTTATTGGGAAAGTAGTTATAAATATTATTACTGGTTTAGAGCTAAACTCTTGGAACAGTGTAGTTATACTATTAACAGTTTACACATAAACTCCTTTACTATATTATACAACTAAAACTTTATTATGGTGTAGTTACTAATTTTTGTTTATGGCAAAATTGTTATGACAGTGTTGATAAACTATTTTGGTTTACAGTTAAAGTCTTTTAAAGCATAGTTAGTGCTTACTACAGTGGAATAAAGTTGCCATTGTTGTCCAGCACAACTCTTCTTACAGTGATGTTATATTGCAAGTGGCAGATCACCACACTCTTATTACAGTGACATTAAACTGTTACTGGTTCACAACTTTTTATAACAGTGATATGAAATTATATTGTTTTATAGCTGGACTTTTATTGTTGTGAAATTGTTACTAAAATGCCACCTAGTTTATGAAAATGTGCAAAAAAAGAACTATATCAAGCACTGACAGAAATACATACAAGAACAAATATTAATTAGTAACAATTTTTATTAGCCATATCTCATTTTAGTATGACTCAAAATCATCATCCAAGTCTTCGTCAAGGTCAAGATCATCAAGTTCTTGGAAAAGGGACTCATCAACCTTCACATCATCACCTTCAATAGTATATGAAAAAAAAATTGTATTAATACAAGCAAATGAACCAATTACCACTTTGTTTTATTTATATGATTATGCTTCAATAGGTTAGCTCATATTGCTGTTCCCAATGATTTAAACCTAACTAATTTGTTCAATAAAACTACAAAGTGTAGTAACAAAGTGCACAAAATAACTGCAGATAGATTAAGAGATGTTCCTTATCTAATAATACCTCTACTACCTCTTGATATCAAGAAAAATAGTGTTTTAAAATGGAACAAAATTAAATCAGCTTGTAAGGGAAAGATAAAACAGAAGCCCACCACAAATAGGGTATTTACTCAATTTCTTGTTCTTATATCATGCTTATATTGGTGAAAGAAAACAATTTCTTTCATTAAAGTAAAGGAACATGAAAGCTACTGTTATTAGAAAGATAATGAAAACTGGGTTTAACATTACATGTTCAATCAACCAACCACAAAATTAATTTGGATCAACCAAAAATCAATGCAGAATCCATATTTTTCTGTCTACACAACATAAAAGAATAAACAGAAATATTAAAAAATAGAGCTCACAAACTCAAGAATGAATGAGACTTGAACTCCTCTCTATTTGGAATACATATTTTTCAAATTAGTTTTGCAGTATGCTGCTATTAGTGAGCTTAACCCCTCTGGAGCTGTTTTTAACCTGAACGTACAAGATGCTAAGAAAAAATTTAATCTGTCCCTTGAGAATGAAAAGTATGGCCTGTCAAAACTGATCAGGGATGTTTTTCGAATCTTTTGATAAATATTTAATCACTTATACATTATGATGCTGCTGTGTTATTATTGTTTTTTATGAATTTACATTAAGTATTTCTTCTTTACATATATGTTATTTTTACTGTTTGTAATGGCTTAACATGTCAACACAAACATTTTATATATTAATAATTACACCTCTAGATTCTTATACTAAACTATGGTTAGATATTATGAATTGTGCTCAAAACACTTGTTTTTCTAAATGGTAAGTAAAAGAAATATACATACCATCTTGACCAAACTCTAAATCTGACAGTATAAGAGACCGATCTTTTTCAAAAAGTTCTCGACCTAGAAATGTAAATGAATTCACAAAGACATCATTCAGTAATAACACTAAATATTGCTGCTAGACAATTAAAAATGATAGACATAATATAATACTTATAATTAAGTAATGAATAACCAAGAGTAATTCATATATGGAGCTGAGAGCTAACTTGGTTAATTTCAGGTTTAAATTTGTGTAAGAGCAAGCTCTCTTTTATACAGAGACTGTATAAGATCTTAAAACCATGACAATGATAAGATCTTAAAAAACAACTGAATGGAAACTATGCCACACTCATCTAGGGTGTGTTGCAGTACACTTGATATAATTAAATATTTTATATTTGCATGTTCTTTTTTATGAGTTCACAGTTTTCTTTTAGTGGACCCAATATAGCCATGTTGACAATACGGACAAATAAATTTGAAAATTACATTTGATGATTTTAATACACAAATATGGTCATTAAATCTAAAAAAAATTTTTGCAGATGACAACTATGTTTAAAAATTAATCTCAACTGAATTTGAAGATGTATCTTAGAAAGTACATTTATTAACTAATTTTTTTGTTTTCAAAGTATGTGGCAAAGTTGTAACAGTAGAATATTTAGGAACTTCAATTATATGGATGGTTTATTAAAACTCAATTTATTCATATAATTATGAAGCGTTCTGTCAATGACATATATAGGAGAAAACAATATTTTGCATATGAATTCACCGATATTACCAAATTCTTTTAGCACAACTTTACAAGTACGTGATATTTTCTATTTACAATGAAATAAAATTTTAACCAAATCTAAAACAGTAAGCATTTTTTTTGGTGTACTTCACAATGGAAGTGACCATCACTGATATAAAACAATGTGTCCAAAAAGGAGAGTTTATGATCTTGTTGATGTTGAACAGTGAATTTTATATTATGATTACTGTTCAAGTACTCAAGAAACTAAGAAACTTCATCAGAAGTTTTAAAAATGGTAGTAAAGTAGTTTAAAAGGTTGCAGACAGTTTTCCAATCATTTTATTTTTCATGATAACATAGAAAAAGATTGGCCAAATATGCTGAACTGGAACCCACAGCAACATCATCAATCTGGTTATGAAGACTGTCAGAAAATGTGATTCCCTCGTTGCAAAATTCATCAATTTAAAAAATACTGACCTGGAAGTACTCATATTATCAGAGCTGTTAAAAATCAAATCACCACTTGACTGCATAGTTTCTTCTAATAGTTTGTATACAACTGATTCAACACCAAAACTGGTACAGTAAACAATGTTATCAAACTTCATTTATTGTATTTCAATAGAGAATTCAAAGCTGCCTTTCAATGTATGTTCATTGGTGGTAAAAGATGTCAAAAGTTCAACCAGAAAACCATATAAAGAATAGTTATAATTCCAATGTTAGAAATTATAGGTTGTAATGGGCAACCTTATTTATGAATTTTTGGTAGACCATAAAAAACTTATATATGACTGCATAATGGTCTAATGTTCAAGTATTGTTTTTTAGTTACAATATTGTCCATTTTCCATTCTTAAAAGGCAGCTTTTAATCTAGCCTCTCTTGTATCAGTAGGGTTAAAGTGTAATTTCATAAATATAGATGAATCATTTAAATTGTCTTAAGCCTTTTTTACATGTTCATAAGTATTCAAAATTACAAAACTATTTCATTTATCAGATTCAGAAATGATAATGCTATTATTTTTATTTATGTTCTTGAAGGCTTTTAAGTTCTCTAAACTTAAGTTTTAAGTACCTTTATATTCTTCTTTTTCATCAAAAAATTATATTTTTAATTTTCAGACAGGTATGTTAAAAGCTGTGTTTGACAAATATGTAGAAATTGAATGATCTTATGTTACACTGTATCTGCATTTTTCATTGTTCTATGTCACATTTTAGATTATTTTCTGTATTTTTCTCTAGATTAATTTATTAGGTTTAGTAATAATTGCTATGTTTGTTCACCTTGAATATGCATATATTTACAGAAGTTAGTTTTGCAATGAAAATATTGATTCTGCTTGCATTTTTAACATTAACAGATATGACCATATAATAAACTGACAATCTCCATGACATCGTCCATCACCTGATCGCATCTGGAATTGTACATCAGGTCTATAGTAGGATGAGTGTCAATGCAATTTACATTGGAAGAACACAACCACTCTACTTTCAACTGAGTGGGATTGAGCACACTTAGGAAGAAGCATCCATGGTTCACTACCCGAGCACCTAGGAACTGGTAAATGGCAAGGACTCCTATATTCCATTAGAAGAAAGGAGGAAACAGCACATTAGAAAGCACAGAGAAATACTGCACCAGAGACAGTGCAATGGGTGATCACTTCACCTTATTTTAAAAGCAGGCAGATTCAGTGACCTACAAGACACAGATCAGCAGGGATGGGCAGTATTTCCCATCTGCTTTACTCATGTTAGTCCATGAGTGTATAGTCTGGAGCAAACATCTTTATGAAGCAAAATACTACAAGGAATACCTGCAAGCAGTCTTGTGGTACATTTCATCTCAACAATGGGTATATTTGACACACGGGTCTTACAGTGCAGATTTAAGAATAAGTATATCTGGTCAGGCAACACTTGCCACAAAGTGGGATCAGAAGATGTGAAAAAGGGACCCTGAAAAAAAAAAGTAGAAAAAAAGGAACACTCACCCACTCATAGAGAAATCATGGAGCACAAAATGGGGATGGGAGTAAGATGAAACCCTATAAAATAGGTGGATTGGAAAAGATAATGATCAGTAAAGATACCTATGAAGAGTGGTCCACATACTGCACGAATGATGTTCTCCAAGGAATGAGAGAAATGAGCAGCCTGTGGCATGGTAAAGGGACAGATTTGATGTGAAGAGACACGGAAAAGACAACAAACAACAAAGAAGCTGGCAAATCCAAACTATAGGGGAATAGAAGTCATGGGAATGGGAGGGATTCCAAGGAATAAACAGTACACACCATGTAACAGCAGAGAGCCCTGACCAGATAGAGGAGGCTAGCAGGGTCGGAACAGTCATAAAGGTGTGATATGGAAGGGAGATGGGCTTGAAGGTGAAAGTACCCTAACAAGTGGTCAAAGTTTGGGGCAGGAAAGAATGATCAGGGAAAAGGATCACCCAGGAACAGTGAAATAAGGTGTGGTGGCGAACAGCAATACTGAACACGTCTGATCAACAGCATTTGCCTGCAATCAGGAGAAGAAAAAGAGACTGTAAGGAGAGGTGAGAGAAGGAACAAGTTGACAAAGGTTCAAGTGGAGGAAGGGTAAGGGCATGGAGGATGACATTGAGGATCCAATCAGCGAGGGAGGCAGGATGAGACAGTGAAAAAACAAAAAGAAAGTACAGAAGAATGGTAGACATGGGCACATTGTGTATAATTGAAATGTGGTTGAAAAGAACACAACACTGTGAAGTATGGATGACAAAAAAAACAGATGGTTGGGAGAACAGGCATACAGGTACAGACCAGTCCAAGCCTGACTGAGAGCCTCTGCTGATCCAGCCAATGGATGTGGAATAGGAGACCAAAATCAAGGGAGCTGGGATTTGAAATAAGTGGCAAAGGTGTTCAGATATGAAACCCCCCACTGAAATACCAGTGGGTAGAGTGACTAATCCATATGGAAAATCCTGTGGGGACAAGATAAGTGATCCACGACTAGATTCTGGGCACCCCAAATATGATAAGTTATCAAAGGAATAAGATGGCCTTGGGCGCATGACAGGAGGTCCAGTGTTTGAAAACAGAGGCCTCTCGATTGAATGCCCTTTGCCTGGAGATGGACGAAATCACAGTCAAGTTGTCCTAATACACCCTCACTGACTGGCTCTGAATGGCCAAAAGGAAGTGAACCAAAGCCTGATGAACGACAATGAACTACAGGAGATTGATATGGAGAGAGGACTCTTATAGAGTCACCTCCCTGAGTATCAAGGTAGGCACCTCAACCAGAAAGAGGTGACATTCTGGATGAGGAGGAGGAAAACAACACTCATAGTGTTGTAGTCTTGATCCAACCACCAGGCAAAGTCGGTCTGTAAGGAAGGATGAAGGAAGAGAGAGGCATTCAAGGGATCCCGATTGAGGCTACACTGGTCTAGAGGAGCCCACATCCCCAAAAGAGGAAGGTACAATAGGAGATGTGAGAAAAAGGAGACCAATGAAGAAATGGAGGTATACAATAGTGCAGACTAAACTCTGGTGTCCAAAAAGTTGGGAATTCCCCCCAAAACCTCCTGGTGCAGAAAAGGAGCTAGATGCAATCACAAAATGAGGTGGGAGGTAAACATGCCCAAGACAAAAGGGTATTCTGACCCAACAGGAATTCAGAAAAATTAAAGTACTGGAGTCCAAACCCAGAAAGAGACAAGTGACTCATATCACTGCAAGTCAAAGGAGGGAACACAGAATGAAGATACACCAAAACATGTTCGTTCAAAGTATGTAGGGGTTACATTGCATGCTGACTCCAGAATGCAACTGGTCTCCAAATTGACCCGCACGAACCCTAATATTTGGTGAAGGGCAGGTGAGGAATCATAGGAAATGGGAGACAAAGAAAAATTATAACATATCTGATTGATTAAGACAGCAAAGGGAGAAAGAAGCCTGAGCACCTCCCCCTGAAACAAAATGTGACTGTAAGACATAGACAGGATGAGGAAATAGGCTGCCCAAATCCTCATCCCCATGTTGAGGCATACCTGTACATTGTATGAGAGGAAAATCATTAGGTGACACAGAAGATTGCATAAAAGTAGCTGTTACTTCCCGAGTTGATAAAACTTGCTATGATGCCACTGAATTGGCAGGAAGATCATCTATAGTAATCACAGCAGTAGTGGTAGATGTGACATGGAATTGTTAGACCATGATGAGTGGTTTAAACTGGGAAGAGAGGGCACTGGTGATGATAGGAGTTGTGTTGCACTCCTATTGGTGGAGGGTTGTTGCATGATCATTTGCATGATAGCATGCAGATGTCTCACATGAGTGTAGGTGGAAGTATCAAGGCTACTGGTGAGTAAAAATTTATGCCTATAGAGGGCAGTATAAGTCAAGAAAAGTATTAAGAAAAGCTATTTGTGAGGGGAGGTAAGATATTGTATTGGAAAGCCATTTCATGAATTGTAATTATGATGTCTTTCATTTATTTCAATAAAGAGTGCCATTTACCAAGATTTTACAAAGGGTAAACTGGAATTTGTGCTTTGGTAAGTAATGAAATTTGCTTACCCTATTTATAGATTATTTAGAAAGCCAGATAAATTAGAGTAGTTTTTGACCATTTTATTTTACTGTTTGAATTATTGTTCATGTTTTAAAATACATATTTGAAAGCTATATTGATTATTTGTTTGACAAACAACATAATTAGAAAATAATAGGCTTACAAAAGCTAGTTACTCAAGTACAAAACAACTTTAATGCCTGAAGAAAATGTAAATTTTCTGTTCATTCTGTTTATTTTTTATTTATTTCTATATATATTTTTTAACAAAAGTAATTAAAATGTAAAAATTAAAAACTTATTATGTTAGATAAGAAAACTTAAACGAAAATAAAAATTTACCTGCAATGTATGCCTATGAGCTGCTTATCATTACATAATTTGATACTTTGTTTACCATAACTTGAGCTATGGTTTTTTGCTGTCGTATAAAGTTTAAATGAAATAGTTAATTGAAGTCTAAAAATTACTGGTGCAGTGGAGAATAAGTTGGAATTAGGAGTCTCGATACTGTAGACCTACACCTTATACAAATGCCATTTTTTGTTGCTTTTATTCACAGTTTGTACACATTAATTCTAGGGTAGACAAAAGTTATTGATGACCTGCCTTGAATTTTACATTTTTAATTGAAGAATGTGAATCATGAACTTGTGTGTGAAATAATACATATATTTCTTTTCATTTTTATTGTTATATTCAAAAATAAACTTGTAGAAAAGTGAATATGATAAAATACCTGGCAATGGTAATAGATTGTTTAAACATAACTGACTACTTAAAGAGTATGTTTTTTTCTGCATAGTTTACAGTAAGAATTTTGGTGAATTTCCCTTTTTTGCAATGTAGAAAAGAAAGAAGTGAAGTTTCTACATACAGGAAGTGCATTTATTTATTTTCCCTTAGAGTAACGAGTAACTGGTATTTAATGCATTTCATGCTCCATTTAACTTGAAAAAACAATCTGAACTGGTATAAAGTTGTATTTTATTTCCTTCAAACCAGAACATAAAAAAAATTGTGGTTCAAATATCTGCTTGTGACACAGAAGATTGAAGGGAACAAAAATTATTCTGCATTTCCTTGACATTAGATACGATGAATACTTGATGAAAATGAAAATAAAGAAGATAAGCACCAAGAAAATTACAGACACCCAGCCATATTCTCTCTATACCAAAGGTCTCTCTGAAACACACAGAGGATAAGCTAACAACATATGGATAGAAAAGTCTTCATGAAAAAGCCATAGCACAAACTACCTAAAGAATCAATGAAGAACAGAAACACCATTTACAACATCCTTTGTAAGAGTCAATTTGAATACCTTGGTAAATCAAAAAGACCAAGGAAATTTAGAATTCAAAAGCATAATGGGCATGCAAAACTAAGTATAATACTGATCTATTTGCAAGAGCCCATCACATCAGGGAAGATCATTCACTAAAATCAAAAAGAATAAAATAATGAGGCATGAAAGATTAAAACCTTCTCTATTCAACTGACTGACAATATACTATACTTGCAATATTAATAGAATATAATAATCAAAAGTATTAATAATGGAAAACACTAATTTTGATTAATTAATTATTTTTTTTAGTTTTGACATTAATTGATTAAGTTGAACAACCATGAATTAATCTAAAATTATAGAAATCATAATGGCAAAATTTTGATCACCTGCACAGTTGGAATAATGAAAATTATTTTGATTAATTGATTATTTTCATGGCATTAATTGATTTAATCATAATTTTGATTAATCACTTATATTAAGTGGCACTGATCAATTTTCACCAATTAATCAGGTTTATCACCAAGCTTTAACAATGATGATAAAACAATAAAAAATTATTAAAACTGTCTTCAGGATGATAACAACCCTATTTCAGAGACACGAAAAAAAAAAAAGAAAGAGATATCAGCATGTGTCACAGAACAAGCAACAATAAAACAAATATATTTTTAAGTTATTCATAAAACAATGAGCTTAAGATGTGTTTAAACAAACAAAACAAAAACTATAATAGCACTCTTAGTATTCTTCTTTTGATTGATGGCTCTGAAAAAGGGCTGTTATCAGCATGAAAGCTTATAATTAATAAATTTGCTATCTTACATACACTTAGTTGTTGGGATTGAGTTTACAATTTCTTATGAACATGACTATAGAGATGATTAATTACGTGATGGTTAACAAAATGTACACACAACTACACTTAGGTGATCAAGCATAGAATAATGTAACAATGAACAAATTTTCATAAATTAATACTATCTGTAAAAGAAAATAAGCTATAGTTTTCCAAATTTTCATAAATAACATAATAATTCCAAATATTTCATTATCTGTCCAAAACCTTGTGCATTTTAAAAGTTTGTTTTAATAATGTTACAATTGAACTTTTCCACTGAACAGATCAATAATTGCACAACTACAAAGAAAGTATTTGGTTATTTACAAGAAGTTTGAAATGAGCAACAGAACACTTTAGTCACAATACAGGAAAGCATGGGTATGAGAAGCCCATTAAACTCACTACGTCTTTGAATGAGGAAGCTTATTACTTAACAATGGCATCAAGTTGGAGACACATTGCCAAACATAATGAGTTAAGTGCTACTATGCTTATCAGTATGTAGATCATCACACATTAAATATTTGGATAGTGTTGTTGGAGATCAATACTTTGAGAAAATATTGCTCAAAAATGGATACTGGTATAGTTGTCACCAATAAACTAAAACTATCATTGTTGTAAAAAAAGAAAAAAGAAGAGTTTCAAATTCTGTCTTGGGAAAACAAAAATGTGAAATTTATTTAAAAAAGGCTAACTAGAAAAAATTAGTACAATAATCATAGAACAACAACAACACAAGTATGTTTTAATATATTATAATGGCAATGTTTTCCCTGACATAATTTCAAACTTATGTATTGCTAACAGGTTCATTATGAAACTTACCCACAAAAAATAATGGGCATGAAAACCTTGTCAATCAATAAACATATGGTTACATTATGTACAACTCTGAATATTTTTTGGAAGAAGTACAACTTGTAGGGTCAGGATCTTTTTTTTCAGAGTTGGTTGAGAAACTGCAAGTATAATTTTCTTTTCCTAGGCCTTATGAATGCTGTACTGCAAATGCATCTTATTTATACATAATAAATAGAAAATGGAGTATGTTTTTATATTATTCTATACAATATAAAGTACAAGATGGAAGAAATTTCACAGGTTGTGTTTTTTGTTACCTTAAGAAAATGATTGATACTTGCAAATGTCAAAGAGAACATTTACCCCATATGTTTCACACCTGCAACTGCAGGTGTGAAACATACCAATGCTGTTACAACATCCTCCATAACATAAATATTTCTCTATCTATCTACAATATCCATGCAAGACATTGGTGACATTCTTCTCCTGAAGAAAAAAATAATTTACAATGTCAGTACATTCATTCATTTAAATAGACTCTTGACATATGTCAACCTCTGTCTTCCATGATACCTCCTTCCTCCAATCTTTCCAGTTATGACCAGACTTCAATTTCTTCTTACCTCATAAGGTGTCTGAGAAACTTTCTGATGTTAGTCAGTAGATTCCCCCTGCAACCTGCTCTTGACAAAATATCTTCATTTGAGGTGCGACTTCGTCAACATACCTTCAAGATGCACCTTAAGAACTACAACTCAATTGCTTCAATTCACTTTTCCATACTTAGCTATATTGTCCATCATTCTAATGCAATGGCTCCAGATCTTTTGGGAAGTGCAATAAAGATTAATTTAATGAGTCCCTCAGGTATTCCATCAGTTTCATAAATCTCATTAAGAATAGTTGTTAACTTTTCTATACTGAATTCTACCAAATATTTTATTTGTTTTACTGTAATTTCATCTGGTCCTGTAGCTTTATTGGTTTTCATTCTGTTGATAACTGTTCCCACTTCTGACTTAAGAATTTTCAATCCATCCACATTCTTCTTAATAGTTGGCTTTACTTCATGACTGTCCATCTTTTCAATACTTATCTTGTTCCATAAATATATCACCATTCTTAACTTTTATAGTTCGACTAGCAGTGCATCCTCCTTTACCTTATTCTTATACATTGATGTAACATGTTTATCATTTTGTTTTCTATTTCTATACATTTTTCATTATGTCAATTTTCCTTTTCTTCATTGTGCATTGATTAAATTCTTTTTTCAAGTATTTTATATTCTTCCATACTACAGGTTTTAATCTCCCTTCTATTTCCATGAGCTCAAGGATTTCCTCCGTCATCTATTTCTGTTTCCTTTGCCTTAATTTTAATGGAATAACCTCCTTGGCTGTTTCAACTAGAATTTCTTTAAAAATTTCCCATTTTGACATATTTTCTTCATTTTTAAGTTCTTGAAAACAGTTTTTAACTGCAACTGTATAGCTTTCTTTAATGAGATCTTTTTCCATTAGAGATGTATACTTGAGCTCCTTTGTTGCTTTTGGCTTCTTAAGTTTCCTCAATCTTGATGGTGCATACTACTGGGACATGGTTGCTCCCACAGTAAGCCCCTGGATAAGTTTTTGATTGTGGTACTGCATTCTCAAATCTTCTATTGATGGTGATGTAATCAATTTGGTTTCTAACATTAACTCTAGGACTTTCCCTTCTTGAGTAGTGCTCAAACCATTTGCTTGTAATGACTTGATCATGTATGGCACACCAATCAATCCATTTCTCTTCTCTTTCATTTTTCTTTCCAATTTCACATGGTCCAACAATATTATCCACTTGGCCACAACCAAATTTTGCTTTCAGATCTCCCATTACTTTTGCCACTTCTTGAGGTTTGCATAGTTTTTTACTTTATCAAAGTCTTAAGAAAAATGACCACTGTCCTCTTCCTCATGTTCAACTTTTAATGCATAGGCTTGTATTATTACAAAGTCAAAAGGTTTAGCCTTTAATTTCACAAGCAGATATTGCTCAAAATCCATGCAAACACTTTGAGGTTTCTTCATCCAAAGTCCTCTTTCATGCATCTGACCTCCTAAAACAATAGTTCCAACATCTTTCCAACAGGTTTCACACAGATCTAGAATACTGAACTTTAATATCTTCACCTTATATTTGACGTTAAACAGTTTTCCAATATAGTGTAGAGTCCTCACATTCCTTGCTGCTCTTTCAACTGCTCTCTTCTGGGTATGGACAGTAGCGTGCTGACAGTTAGAAGTCACCTGTCACACACGACTCTCCATACTGGGCAAGGTGTCCTCCCCATTTCTATCAGGGATCCCTTCATGCTGTTGTGGTTTTCCTTGACTCATGAAATACCATATATTATGTTTGGCAAAATACTGCAGTAGGTTGCCATTTCTTGCTGCAGATTGCAGTGCTAATTTAACTTGACCAAGTTCCCTCTATCGTTGTCCCAGTTGCATCAGACAGCATGATCCATCATCCTGCACCCCCTTCAACTATAACCCTGGTAAGGGAAGCTAATGGGTGCTATGCCTTGTCTAAGGGCAACCCAGAGACTACACCAGCTAGACAGCACTTGTCTCATTGTTATTCTGACAGTTGAATGTACTAGTATTGAATGCTATTTAAAATCATACCCAGGACAGTAACATACATACAATATAAAAAAAATTAACTTATAGTTATAATAAATTTATAACACCAAAGAATAGATTTATGTAAGTTACAAATTACAAAGCAATACTACATAAAAACAGTGATGCTGCACTTTATACAGCTTTAAAGACTACAATTATAAATTAGAAAAATAAAATTAAACAGTATATTCACAACTTTATTTAATACTAAAGGAGTCCAAGAGTTGCTGGTGTGTGCTGCCAGCCAGTTGCTTTCCTTCTAATTTGCAGCTAAAAACTTAGGGACACTGGTAGATAGCTTTAGTAGTTTACTACAACTGAAAAACGATATAATGTTCCCATGACTGAAAGGGCAAGCATTGTTGGTGGAAATCAAACCAAGACCTTCGACCCCCCCCCCCATGAGAAAAAATTATAGACATCCTAAAAGACAAAAAAAAATAGGAAAGCATGTCATGTGGGAGTTACAAAAATAATGATATCTAGTATAGCAAAGAGATTGGGGTTTCTGGCTTGCCAATATTTATAGTACATGGTTTCATTAGCTGAATAAACAGAAACTCATAGAAAAATATAAAGAAACTAAATGGCAATTGTGATCACAGAGTGTCAAGTGACATTGAACACAGAATGAGAATTTAAAATATTTTCTTTTGAAGTTAAGGAATTATAATTTAAATAATATAAAACTCTGAAATATAAGGTAGTTTTAATGCCAAGTTTATTGACATATATTGATAATATAATAGTTTAATTAAACTTTGAATGTACCTATAAAAATGTTGTAACATGTGCACTCTGACCCTACTGTATGCATAAGGTTAAGCTGAAAAAACACAAATTAATTAAAACTAATAATCTGAAATTATAATGACAATATTTTGATTACTCGATTAGTTACAATAGTTGTAAATACTACTTTCAATTAATTGATTATTTTCATGTCATAAATAAATTTAATCATAATTTAGACAAACTGCTTATTTTAAACATCATTAATTGATATAATCAATGCTCATAGGTAATAAATTATACCGGTTATCTGCCCAGCTTTAGTTTTAGGTGGTAATGATAAGATTTAAATATTAAGAGATAACTCTCATTATCATATATTTTAAAGAATATACTGTTTCACTGTTTTAATTATTTAGCCCTTAATAAAACAACCTGATTATAATGAGAATGCTTTTTCAAACCTAAAATACATTATTTTAAAGTTAAAAATGCAGTAGTTATTGTACTTAGACTAATACTAACACTTTTACTGGTTCCGTAACAATCTTCTGTTGTACTTTTATACTGGTTAATATATTTTTGTACTAAGTACACACTTAATATCAAATGATACTCAAGTGAATATGCCATTTTGTTCTCATAAGGGAAAGTAAAATAAATCTCAGATAATATAAATGTGACTTGTCAACACAACTTATGAATGTCAATACATTACTATATATTTATTGCCAGTTTGATACTTTAACAATAAAATTATTTTTACTTTATTTTAATGTTTCAAAAATACAAGAAATACCAA
The DNA here is from genome assembly GCF_000517525.1 of Limulus polyphemus. Taxonomy (NCBI): domain Eukaryota; kingdom Metazoa; phylum Arthropoda; class Merostomata; order Xiphosura; family Limulidae; genus Limulus; species Limulus polyphemus. Next base: position 133,331 of record NW_013668326.1, read on the forward strand.
GAGAAAATTAACTGATGTTTTTCTTGTTTAAAATGTAAATTACCTGTAAATTTTTTTGTTGCATCTTCTTTTGCTTTTTGTTGCTTAGACAATGAGGCTCTTTCCAGGTCAAACTTAGCTTTCCATGAAAGAAATGTTTCAATAGTCACACGAGTTCCTTCAAATCTTTTCTAGAATTAATTTGATAAATTATTACTGATAAAGCATGTAATTTTTAAAACAAAATGTTATTATACGTAGTGTCAAACAATTAATGCTTTGTTTTCAGTCCTAAATGGAAAAAGAAAATGCTGCTACAGACCAGTTTTCTTAAATGATGCTAATTTAACAATCCCTTAAATACATATTTTTGATTTCAGTAGAAAATGCTCTACGAATATAAATATATTGAAACAAAAACTCACTAAGATGTAAATTTTCTGTACACTCACATTACCACTCCATATTCAGATAACCCTCTCTCTCTCTCTCTATTAGGGCTTTATCTTGTCATGAGGTATTTTAATTCCATAAATAAATATATGATATAACACAAGTTCAGATTAATTTTAAATTTATTCTTAGGAAAACTTAACTCTCCAGAGTGATACTAGTTATGTTGCATTTGCCTTTTGTCAGTTCTCTACAAATCTAGAATGTTCTCTCTACATTGGCTTAGGATGCAGGTGCAGCATCTAGATCTTCAGCTATACATGCAATTTTAGGGTATTGCTGTTTGGAATCACACCAAGATTTAAAGAAGCACTGTCAGTTTTCATATCAAATTGATAATTTCACCAGTTTTTTAGGCATCCAAGTTGGTAGAGATAGAGCAAAAGTTAAAATTTTCCTACACTGAAAATGTATTTCTGATAGATATTTACCTTATGAGACATCTGCATGCTATCATGCAAATAATCTTGCAGCAACCCTCCACCAATAGGAGTGCAACACAACTCCTATTGTAACTAGTGCCTTCTCTTCTGTGCAAGTGAAAGATGATCTCCCTTTAGAAAATACCCAAAGGAAGACCATGGGATGTGCAAATAAAGGGAAAGCAACAAACTGGTGGGAAACCACACCATGTCTGAGCCAGGTATACTCTTCTCCCATGTGAAAATGTGTTGGAATAAGGGTGGAATTAAAGGAAGGACACAAATAAGTTAAATAAATGAAATTAAGGGACCCCTGGTGTGGAGTGGCTAGGGCACATTGGACTGTAAGTGGGAGATCCACCTTAACCAACATCAGTCAAACAGTGATAGAGATATCTGGCCCACGGTAGGAAGAGGGTCTTCTACATTTCACCTCAGATATGGGAACTGTTAGGGAAGAGGAGCCTCTGTACCAAGGACCTACAACATCCAACACAACCATTACCATATCTGCCAGGAACCAACACACAGGAGACGGTAAAAAAATGGACAGCAAATTGAGGTTCATCTACAGACCAACACCAGGCAGCATTGGGAATTTATTATTCTGTCCATGGTAGGATGAGAGTATCTGGCCACACACATGAAAATGTATGTGGCTGGTACAGCTCTAACCATCACTTGGAATTTTACATCAGGTTTGTGGTAGGATAAGAGTCAAAGCTCCTTACATCAGCAGAACACCATCACCCTAGTCTTAACTGAGTTGGAGTGAGCACACTCAGGAGGAAGCCTTCATGATCTACCACCCCAGTGGCTAGAAACAGGTAAGTGACAAGGACTCCCATACTTCACTAAAACAAGGGATGAAACAGCACAATGAAGAGTCTGGAGGAATGTTGCACCAGAGAAAGTGCAATGGGTGACTGTGACACCTTATTTTGAAATGCAGACTGATCCAGTGACACGGATTATCAGGGATGGGCAGCAATCATTTCTATGAAGCAAAATACCACAAGAAATACCTACAAACAGTCTTGCAGAACACCTCATCTCACCAGTGGGTGTATTTCACACACAGATCTTACAGTGCAGATTTAAGAATAAGTGTACTTGGTCAGGCAAAACTTGCAACAAAGCAGGATCATGAGATGCAAAAAAGGTCCACTGCAAAGAAAATATATAAAAATGGAGCACTTACCCACTTCTTAAGAAATCATGGTGCACAAAATGGAGACGGAAGACAAAATCCCATAGAACAGGAAATGGTCAGGTGGTGAAAATAACAAGCAGCAAAGATACATATAGTGGTTCACATACCAGCATGAATGATGTCCTCCAAAGGATGACAGAAATGAGCAGCCAGGGACATGGTAAGGTGACAGATTTGATGTGAAGAGACACAGAAAAGATGAGAATTATCTGATGAAAGGGAAGAATAAGCCACAGGAATCCAACCCATAAGGGTAATAAGAGAAATATCATGGTATTTGGAAGGGTTCCAAGGAATAAACAAATGGAAGCAGGAACAACCAAAGAAAGCAGTGTGCACCATGTAACAGCAGAGACCCCGGATGGGCAGAGGAGGCGAGCAGGGTTGGAATGGTCATAAAAGTGTCATATGGAAGGGAGATTGGTGTGAAGGTAGAATTACCCTCCCAAGTTGCCAAAGTTTTGGGCAGGAAAGAACGATCGGGGAAAAGGAACACATATCAACTGTGAAATAAGGTGCTGCAGACATCAATAACAAACACATCTGATTGATGATACCTGCACACCAACAGGAGGAGAAAAAGGATCTTCAAGGATAGAAGGAACAGGTTGACAAAGGTTCGAACAGAGGAAGGGTAAGGGCATGGAGGACTACATTGAGGTTCCAGTCCGGGAGAGAGGGAGGGTGATGCAGAGTGAAAGAAACAAAAGGGAAAGGACAGGCAAATGAAAGACACAAGCATATTGTGTAAAACGAACTGTGATTGACATGGCAGTGCAATAGCCCATGATGGAGGAGACCAAAAGGCCCAGGTATGAAAGGAAGTAATGTGGAGAAGAGTAGGATGAGAATAAAGGATAACCACAATGTATAAACCAATGATATGAAAACCATGTTGGGACAAGATAAGCAATCTGCTACTAGATTCAGGCCAATCAGAACATGACAAGCCATCAAATGAATATGATGGACAAGGGCCCAATACAGGAGGTCTAGTGTCTGAAAACAGAGGTCTTGTGACTGAGTGCCTCCTTGCCTGGAGATGGACGAGACCACAGTCAAGTGGTCGAATGAATTATCACTGACTGGCCCTGAAGAAGTGGAAGTAAGTGAACTGATGACCAACGAACTATAATGAGCTTCAAGAGATTGATATGGAGAGATGACTCAGATAGAGTCTACTGCCCCAAGACCTCTGGAGCTTGTAGGTAGGCACCCCAACTAGAAAGAGAGGCATCTGTAAAGAGGTGATGTCCAAGACAAGGAGGAGGAAGAGGAACACATATGGTTGTGGAGGTCTTGATCCACTACCAGCTGAACTCAGTCTGTAAGGAAGGAGGACAAGGGTGTTCAAGGGATCCCGAATAAGGTTCCACTGGTCTATCAAAGCCCACTGAAGGCGATACATTTGAGCACAATCAAGAAAGATAAGGGCTTCCAGAGAAGTCCATATCTCCAAAATAGAGAGAACCTCTCACACAGTGAGAGAAGGAGAGGAGGATAGGTTGAGAACTAGTAGCTTCATAGCCTGCAAATGAAGGATGGCCTGACTAAGGAGAGAAAAGAGCAATATCCCAAGATGAACATGGAGGTGAGGAAAGATTTCTCCTCCTCAGAAATCAACCAACCCAAGCAGCTTCATGTAGGAGTATGAAGAGCAGAGGCAAGCAGCAAGGGAGCTTGAATTAGCCAGTCACCCATGTGATTGTGAAAACAAAGACTCTGGGAATGAAGAAATCAGGCAAACACATTGACCACCTGATAAAAAACAAGGAACTGAGGTGATCCTGAACTGGAAAACACAACCCCAATGGACAAAATGAAAGTAATATCAGGATAAAGGGGAGATGAGAAAGAGAAGGTATACCTCCAAAACATTCACTATCATCTTCCATAAATCAGGAGTGAAAATCCATCAGAGACAAGTACAACTAAATGGTGAAATGAGGCAGGACCAAGAAGTGGTTTAGAGCTGAAAGATTGATGAGAAAGGGCCAGTCTCTGGTCTTCTTGAGGATGAAAAACAGATGGGAAGAAAAACCAGATGAGAGGAATTCCCAGTTTGATGGCAACCATGTGAAGTATGTCCTGTACCACCACTGAAAGATGTTAGCTGAAAACTGGATCCCGAGGAGGAGGGAAGGAAACAGGATGGTGGGACAATGGAGGAAGAAAATTGAAATGGAGGATCAGACCCCTGAAGACAACCTGCAATACTCAAGGGTCTGTGATGAAGGATCACCAAATGTGGGCAAAGCAGAGAGGCCCAGCCCCCACAGGACCCAAACTCACTACGTAGTCTCCAAGACTGTTGGTTGCCCCAGAACAGTGTCACAAGTACCGACAGCAAACCTCAGGAATATGAGAGGCTGGAACTAGAAAGAGAGAAGAGGGAAGTGGGCAAGACACAGGAGGGTGTTGGGATAAACAGGAAGCCAATGAGGAAAGGAATGTATGCAACCACTCAAACTCAACTCTGGTTCCAGAGTTGGGAATGCCCCCAAAAAACCTCATGGTACAAAAAGAGGAGCCAGGCACAAATTACACAATAAGAAGGGAGGCAAATACACTTGTAACAAAAGGGAATCCTGACCTCAACAGCTTCCAATAATGGAGCCACATTAGCAAGGAAAGAGAGAACAAGAAGAGGTGTGCTATGGTGGAAAACAGGAAAACTGAGGCTGGGAGAAGGTAACTGAAGTATTTGGATCGAATCCCTAAAGGAACAAGCGAGTTTAAATGGTGCAAGTCTAGGTAAGGAAACATCAAACGGTGATATGCCAAAGCATGGTCTTCCAGATTATGTGGGGGTCACATCATACAGACTCCCAAATGTAACTGGTCCCTAAAATGACTTGTGTGAACCCAAACTTCTGGTGAAGAAGTCGAAGCACAAGATACTGGCCCCTTGGGGCAGGTGAGGAATAATAGGAAATGGTAAACAAGGATAAAACATAACAAACCTGAATTATCAAGTCGCAAAGGAGAAAGCAATGGCATCTTCCCCAAAACAAAATGCGACAGTGAGGCATAGGCAGGAGGAGAGAACAGGTTGTTAAAAGTCTCATACACATGTTCAAGCATGCTCTCACATGGTTGTAGAGGACAGTTATCTGGGAACTCAGAAGATTGCAAAAAAGTAGCCAACTCCCTTCTAACAGAGCTGTTACTTCCTCAGTAGAAAAGCCTGCCATAATGCCCTTTCTAGCTCCAAATGCAAGTCAAAATTAAGGGAAAGTCGAAAGAAAAAAAAAGGGTTTGAAAGACAGAAAAAAATGTGTTTGGAATAACACATGGAACTTGAGCAAAAAAAAATAAGAAGTGGTAAATGAAAAACAAAGTTACACAATTAATCCACACAAGTACAAAAAAAATAATTAGTAGGAAAGCATGAGCGAAAACACAACCTATGAGTAGGACTGTCGATTGAGAAGTGATTACGGGCTGCATGGAAGAGAGGGTGCTAGTTATGATAGGAGTTGCGTCCCACTCCTATTGGTAGAGGGTTGTTGCATAATCATTTGCATGACAGCATGCAGATGTCTCACAGGAGGGTAGGTGGAAGTATCAAGGCTACTGGTGAGTGAAAACTTACACGTATAAAGGGCAGTATAAGTTGAGAAAAGCTATTTGTGAATGCAGGTAAGATATCATATTGGAATATGTTGTGGTCATTTTTCTAGTATTAAATTAAGCCAAATGGTAAACAGTTTAACACTCTCACTATGGGCTTGATCCCAGGGACCAACCTCATAACCATTTCATGCTTGTTATAGTTTTCATGCTACAACATTAAACACAGTATGTATATCTTCATGAAATTTTGCAGATTATCAGTAAACATTACAAGGCTTTTGTAAACAAAATATCAGATATGTTTTATTAAGTCTTAAGATTTTTTATGTCATAATTTACTCATGCATTTTTTTATTTTTGAATGTTGACTGTCCAATATGTAAAGTAATTTTGATTTCCAGATTAAAAATACTTTTATGCATCAGAAGATTGTCAAATTTCACATGAGAAATCTTTATAGCCTCCAAATAATTATCAAACTTTTTTTAGAAAAAGCTTTATATTTTATCACTTATTTTTACTATTGTATCTCTATATGGGTTTGGTCAACTTGACCGACCTTGCAACCACCATAAAAAAATTAGGAAATATATATAAAATTACACTTATTTCATTCTAGAATGACTACAAATTATAACACAAAACCACAAATGTTTAGGCTAAATAGCTTGAATCTCATAATATTATACATCTATATATGTTTATTATTTTTATTTTATTGACCTTTCAGCTGTGTTTGACTAACATTACAGAAGTTGCAATTAAGCAGTGCATATGCATTCATGTTACCATATCCAACAGTATAAAACTGGCCTTTACAAAGTGATGTATCTTGGCTTTGTTCTAGTGGACCAGTATTTGTAAAATATAGTCACATTTGAGATATAATACGTTACATATATGTATACATATTATTACTATTTACAAATAAGTTCTTTAATTTCAGATATTTTTCTTAAAACACATAACAGTAAATAATGAAATATAGAAAACAATGATCTCTTCTACTTACAAAGTTTGTACTCACTTGCCGCTTTCCATAATTTGCTAAGCCTTATCAGATTTTGCACATGGAGGATGTAAAACAAATTAATTTTTTAGGTTTTCTAAATGAATTTTAAAATAACAAGAAATCATAATTTACTATATTACCACAGAATTCCACTATAATTTATCAGGCTCAGTAGCTAAGCTGTATTTGGGTTTAAAAAATATGATATTTCGAACTCCATTATTTCTTTGTTTGTTTTGAATTCCCCGCAAAGCTACATGAGGGCTATCTGCACTAGCCGTTTGTAATTTATCAGTGTAAGACTAGAGGGAAGGCAGCTAGTCATCACCACCCACCGCCAACTCTTGGGCTACTCTTTTACCAACGAATAGTGGGATTGACCGTCACATTATAATGCCCCCATGGCTGAAAGGGCGAGCATGTTTGGTGTGATGGGGATTCGAACCCGCGACCCTCAGATTGCGAGTTGAGTGCCTTAACCACCTGGCCATGCCGGCCCCCATTATCTCTTACCTGTCCGCTTCGATTCTACCATGAAAAATGAGCATTTTCCCATATAAACACTTGACAAAGGCAGACAAAACCATAGGATAGTTAGTTTTTATTCTATATTCTAGCTTGTCAATATTGATAATTTGAGCTGCATTCAACATACCACGTGACACACAAAAATCAATATTTAGGAATTTGTTTTAAATTAAGAAATTAACTAATACATAATATTAAAATTTGAATTATAATCTGCAATTTGATACCAAACTTACTGACTTACATTCACAAAATAGTAGTTCAATAAAATTTTGAATTTAAGTCTACAAATGTGGTGACATGCCCTTTGACAACTGATCATAGGAAAACTTGTAGCGATAGGGTTAATCAACTTCTTATATTTATGCAGGAGGAAGCATACTGTGTTATCACAAAATTCCTCTTGTGGTTATAAATAATCTATTAATAAATGAATAATAATAATAATGGATTTTAAATGGAATAACAATTCCATTATGAAGTAGATAATGAAATAATTTCATTTATTTTTTCATTATTTCATTACCATTTACCAAGATTTTTTAGTTATAGTTATTGTAAAGAATGACTTATTTTTATTAACAGATATTTTCATTATAGTTAAAAGAAAAACTGCTATAGATTTTGTTTTAAAAACAAATAACACTGATTCATTTAAATATCTCAAATTAACGTATACATCTTTTACTACATGATAATAAAAAAAGTTTCCCAGCTTGTAGTTTTACCTACTACAAAATTTTAATCTTTATTCTATTTTATATTACTTCAGTAATGCATAAAAATATTTTCAAAGTATAATTTCTAATCAAATGAAAATTAAACAAATAGTGCAATATATATATATTTTCCATTTCCAACTTTTTTTTACTTACTTCTGAAAATCAAATTTCAGAGCTTTATTCTACCATAGAAGAAACACATGAATATCATGAAGTTTAAAAAGAAATATAAATTGCCCAAATATTATCATTGTAAGACTATAATGACGAAAATGTGCATGTCTGCTCTATGCCCCTACAAGCACATAAAAAGAGCGTTTGAATGTTAGAAACGGAAGTATCCAGTGTTATGCAAAATGCACTTACAATCTATGATTGAGTGATGACTTGCCAGAAGCATTGTAAAAGTGAAAAATGTCAAAGAAAGAATAAAGTCAACTTGGAAATTTTGATAAATAAATCAAATGAAATTAAGATGAAGCTTCAAAATAGATTTGATATAGATGAAAAAGATTGTAAATCTATGGACAATGTAGACAATGAAACCTCATGAGTTAACAAATGAAGTAACATGAAAAGTAAAGAACAACAAACAGGGAAAATGATCACAAAAAATAAAAATGTTAATGGTGGAAATGATAAGATATGACAAAGGTTCAGTTAACTCAGAATAGAATACATGGTTATTAAAAACTAAAAAAAAAGGTAGCAAAATCTGATATTACAGATAATACAGATCAGATTAATTGAGGAAAACAAAAGCTATGGGTGCAGGTGAATTGTTTGATTTCCAAACACCACAGAACCAAACTCCCAAATACCTACCAAGTAGTAATAGTATTAGAGCTTTAAAAAGGTGCAATGAGCAATGATAAAGAAAATATAACAGCTGTTAATGAAAATACTTGAGAAATGCTATTTGATAAACAAGAAATATTGAAAAAGTTAGAAGTGTGGATATCATGAGAAAAAAAAAGTATTCAAGAAAAGAATGAAGGATTAGATCCATAAAAAACAGAAAGGTGTCTGACCTTGACAAAATTATGGTATATGTATTGATTATTGTCTCACATGCACAAAGTATTTACAAAATGAATTTTAACACATAGAACTGAATTCATAGTATATTACACCACCATTGACCAACTACAGGCTATCAATCAGATAAATAATAAATAAATATCAAATACCATTTATGATTATGTATAATGTTTAGAGACTATGAAAAAAAACTTTTAATTCTGTAGAAAAAGATTTGCTACAGAATGCATTGTCTCAAGACATACAATACTCATACATATATAAATCTAACAGATTGTAAAATAAATTAATTACAATGCCAATGACAAAATTCTTATAAATGATGATAAAACAGACAGCATGTATATTATTCAAGCAGTCAGACAGGGAGATACTATATTTCCTAAATTGTTTACTGCAGTGTTACAAGTTTTTAAGAATAATAGATTGAGATAACAGAAATCTTTATTTAAATGAAGTAAAATTACATAATCATAGATACACTGATGAAGTTTTATGGCCAGCTGTCCAAAGGAAATGGACATAATACCCAAGGTTAAACAAAAAAAAAAAGCAGTAAGATTGGATTGACAAGGAATATGCCATAAACACAAGTAATATATCATGAATATCATAAGAAAGAAACAAAGACTACAGATCGAAAAAAAGATGAGACAAAAGAGAGAAGAATCAAGTCCAAGACCCTTGATCACACAGCACTTTGGCTTGTGTGATACTCATACAGCTAAAAAAGAGAGTAAAGGCTTACTGCAATTTGTTGCATCTTTCAAATGAAAAAGATAATATATTCTATACTAGAATGATAAACACACACATTAAAACAGTTGAGTTAAAAGGTAAAATAAATATTAAATAATTTTCATGAAGAACAAGAATATTATATATTACCTGCTCCTCCTCCTCTTCTTGTCGTTTTCTCTTTTCTTCCTCCTCTTGTTTCTTTTTTACATTTTCCTCTCCTCGTTGATTTAGCCACTCTAGTGCTGCTGATACTAGAGTAAAAACCATCACCATTCCCAAGTTCTCCTGGGCCTAGTAGTAAGAAAAACAAGAATAATGTTTCTTATATTTTTGTTTAAATATGGCAATGGAACCATTCTCTTTTATACTAGCTTACCTTTTGATTAAGATACCACCTATATACACCAAGTGTATATTATGAGGAAAACCTATAAGCGATCTTGTGAAACACCCCATCTCAACAGTGTGAGTTTAGTGGTCATGGAAATTATAACTGTTAAGCCTTAGAAAGGATGTGTATGGTGGCCAATACCAGTAGTAGAGGTGATAGGAGAAGATGAAGGTTGGAAAATTTGGCTAGAGAGAAAGGGATAAAATTAACAGATTCTGCCCCCCATTCAGGCAACAGAGATTCGACGTGCAGAGATGCAAGAAAACAAACAACAACAAAAAAAAAAACAATCTGCCTAATGGTAAGCTAAGTCAAAATGAACCAAAGCTCATGGAGGGTGAGGCATGCCAGCACCATTTCTCAAAAGAGAGACAAGAAGGCCCAGCAGTTTGAGGATGAAGGTGAGCAATAGTGGGAGAAGGTTGGGCAGACCATGGACTAAAGGGTCCTCAAAAACGAAATTAATTGTAGGAAGTATAAAATATAATTAATTACAAAAATGAAAAGTTGTTACATTGTAAAATTAAGTACATGTATATTGACAATAAAATTTAGTAGATGGTACTTGTTGAAAAGAAACAATATAGTTAACGAAATTTATGATTTACCAGTTAGATAAATGACAGTTAAGCCTAAAATTAAAAAGACGCATGTTAAACCTAAACTAACATTGTAGTACAAAAGGATATCACTAAACATTAATTAAAAAAACCTTAACCTTTCAAGAAGTAGATACAATGTAACTAAATATATGTTATTGAAACCGAATAACTACAAATAATAATATTAACATCAAAATATTCAAAAAGTTCGACAGTATAACAGCTTATCTGTTCAAAGTCGAAAGATCCAAATGTGTGGGCCACCAAACTCGAGGCCCTACGAAGGACAACTCATATAACAATCAATCTCCGAATGTATTCAAGCTAACAATTCCTCAGTCGAGTACTGCCACCTGAAGCCTAGGTAATTGTGTTGCAAGTAAATGATAACATTTTCAAAGTGGAAACATAAGCTTCGGCAAAAAAAAAGTGAAGAACAATAAAGGTATCTCATCACTTAAAACAGCTAAAGTGAAGTAGAAGAAATTTCAAATATCTCCACTTCATAAGAAATTTCAAAACAAAAACATCTTGACAATAGCACTGCCAAAACGAGAAGTGATAGCTCATCACAATTGAATAGAGGGAGTCATATGCATCAGGAGGGTGTGTCACACTCTTATTGGTGGGGGGTTGTGGCATGAATGATTTGCATGCGAGACACAGTTGAATGACATTGATTTTGGGGTACGTGGGAGCTCAAGGGTTGTGGCATGCAAATAAAAATTGCATATAGAGGGCAGCACTTAATGAGAGTAGTTATTTATGAGAAGAGGTAATGTACTGTATCAGAATCACCTATTTTCTACACCTTTTTTGCACATGCACCATTTTCATTTAACTAACAATTCACAGTCACAGTCTCTTTTCAAGTTTTCCAAGATATGTAAGAAAAGCAGAGAATGAGCTAAAATTTTCTGAAGTATAAAATAGCTAAAAACTATAAAATTATGCTAAGTTTCGGCACTGGCTTATAGTGAATTATGGAAACTCCCATCTAAAAACAAAGGATTAGACCTAAATGAAAACAGAAATTAGATTACAACAGACTTCTTTGAAGCAAGTTACAAATAATTTGGTCAAAAACATTTCAAACTTTCAACCCTACAAAATTTATGATTTCTATTGACAGAAATCTGCCTAAAATTGGTTGGTTTATACTATTCACTACATGTATTATCTAATGATAATAACCAACATACATACAAATAAATTTCAAATTTCAACCTCATTTTGGAGAAACTTTAAAAGTTCTTTTGAATCATCTTCTTCCAAGTTTTCACAATTTTCAATTTCAATTAGTGGTTCCTCATCTGGATAACCAGGTGTGTATGTGAACTTCAGACAAACTGAAACTGAAATCACAGGTTGTTCTTTAAAATGAATTATTTCCAAATGAAGAATAAATGTTGGCATATATGCAACTTGCTAAACACAAAACATAAACAGGTATATAGATGTAGTATATTATACAGTACCAGTAAGGTAACAAGGTTGTCTTAGGTTAGTAGCCAAAATACTACTATGTCTAAGCATAAAACATAAAGATTAAATTGTTTTACTTGTGAAAAGAAAAAAATCTTGACTTTTCACTTTTAATTGAATGTAGCTTAGTAAAACAAAAACATTGGAAACAAAATTGTAACTAGTTATGCAATAAATTATGCATATAGTTGTATCATTTGTTTGTGTTCAGTTGGTAAACAAAAAAGGCATTCCATTTTTTGATATTTCTTTTAAAGAAAGTTAGTCTCTCGCTGTAAGATTCCATGGATAATTTTAAAATTTCTATATAATTAGTAAAAACTAACAATGAGGAGCACATATAAAAAAATAAGTATATGCATTTCTGTATGTGACAATAATTAATATTAAAACCAAGTTTGATTGAAATATAGATATACAAACTTTTCTTCTCAAGTTCATTTTTTAGATACAACATTAACATAGAATACACAAAATATATCAACTGAGATTTTACTGCAAGATACATGACTAAATAATAAAATAGCTTATTAAAGCGAGATCTTCCTTATACATACGATATATTTTGAAACACTATATGTGTAGGGTTTACAATTAACAAGGTATCCCACCAAAACTGTCACAAATTAACAAGTATATCAATGTTCCATTAGTATTTCAACCTAATATCAACCTTCTATTTATATATAAATATGTTTGGCATAGAAGTTAGTATAAAAAAAAGAACAAAAATTATAATCTGAACTCTTTAATGGCTTAAATTAACATACTTCTTTTTAATACAGAGGACAAGGCAATTAATCTTGTTAATTTATCAACATAAAAACATTGTATTAGCCTAAAAAATAATGTTTTTGTGATGAAATTAAATGTTTTACAATATATATTACATAAATCCACCTAAGTCATACTATAATCACAAAGTATTATTATAATACTTTTTATCTTTTTTTGGTTGTATTATGTAATGTATATATATATATATATATATATATATATATATTGTTGGTGTTATTTGGTGACAGTATTTTCTTGTAGGCAGTATTTTAGTTAAACAA